>NC_067124.1:40867145-41047145 GCF_021347895.1 Acanthochromis polyacanthus | reverse complement strand
GGTCTCATCCTGTAGAGGTTTAAATATCTCCATGTCTCCTCTCTCCTCTGCTCATCATCAGCAGATGTTCCTCCATGCTGGATGGATCTCCAGCTATCTGCTCCTCTGTTTCTGCTGCTTTTATTCCAGTCTATCTGAGGAAACACATCCTGCAGTTCATCCCAGTTTTCCTCCTCAGCTGATCTGCCGTAGCTTCACTGAAGACAAACTTTTAGCTTTTTAGAAATTCTGGTTCCATCAAATGGTTTATTTTGGGTGATTTTTAAAAATAAGACCTGAAGAAAGAGAATTTGATCAAATGTTGTGATTTTAAAATCAGACTGGGAATCATTTTCCAGCAGACGGTGAGTTCAGGGATAGATGAGGTTGTAGAAGAAAAGCTTCAGTCCAACATGAACAGACTCCCTTCAGCTCCAATTACTCACGTTCCAATTAAGACTTAATTAACACAAACCATCTGCAGACACAGAGGAGGAGGAGGAAGAGGAGGAGGAAGAGGAAGAGGAGGAAGAAGAGGAGGAGGAGGAGGAAGAGAAGGAAGAAGAGGAAGAGGAGGAGGAGGAAGAGGAGGAGGAGGAAGAAGAGGAGGAGGAAGAGGAAGAGGAGGAAGAGGAAGAGGAGGAGGAGGAAGAGGAAGAGGAGGAGGAAGAGGAGGAGGAAGAGGAAGAGGAGGAGGAAGAGGAAGAGGAGGAGGAGGAAGAGGAGGAGGAGGAAGAAGAGGAGGAGGAAGAGGAAGAGGAGGAGGAGGAGGTTTGTTGGTCCTGCTGCATGGATTCTCATGTTTGCCTCATTCTCGTCATTTTATGTCTCCTTTTTGTTGTTTTGTGTCTGTTTTTTTTAAAAATCATTTTACATCTCGTTGGTCGTGTTTGGTCTCATTTGTGTTCTTTTCACTCGTTTGTCTGATTTTGGGCCTCATTTTAGTTGCATTGTGTTTTTTGTCATTTTATGCATCTTCTGTAGAGTTTTCTGTCTAATTTATATCATTTTCTATCTCGTTTGTGTTGGTTAGAGGGCAGGAAGGGTGACAAATATAAATGTACATGTATATATATATATATATATATATATAGAGAGAGAGAGAGAGAGTGTGTGCACGTCCCCTCGTGCACGGCTGAGTGAGCGCTGCATACTAACATGCTAACATGCTAACATGCTAGCATGCTAGCTGTGGGTTGCAGCAGAGTTTCTCCTCATCCAGTTAATCTGCTGCAGGGAGGATTGCACCAGGATTAGAGGATATTAAATCCCCGGATTATCCAATCAAATCGTATTCCCCCCTCCCCCACCCCTACCCCACGGCGACATCAGCGGACCGAACCATCGGCCGGTTGGGGGGGGGGTGTTTGGATTAAAGAACAGCAGAATCGATGTTATCACTCTGATTCTTTTTCACTCAATGAAATGTTCAAACACAAAACTCACTACAGTGCACGTGGGCGTGCATGTGTGAGCGTGCACGGTGCTCATGCACACCCCTCCCCTCCCCCTCCATCCTCAGATGTCCATTTTCCAGAGAGCAAAAGAAAAGGAAACTATTTTTATCCTTTTATTTCTGCTCCTCTCTAATCCGTCGAAGCTTTTTATCGTTTCTATCGTTTTTATCGGCCTCCAGCCTCGAAGCTTCTCCTCGATCGGCCTCCGAAACTCAACGATTGACGATCCACTGAAAACTACGACTGTTTCACCTCATTCTGTTGCTAAAAACATTTTTTATGGAGATAAATTAGAGGAAGTCGATCATTTCTGATCCACCGATGTTCCTGTAAAACCTGCTCCTACTTCTGTTGCTTTCTACTGTGTTTTTATTGTGTTTGTTGCATTTTACTGTTTTTAATGGTAGAATATCAGATTAAACTCTGGAATCAACATCAAGCGTGGTTTAGTTTCTTGTTTGGCTCGTCTGGTTTTTATTCTTTTGTGCCTTATTTGCGTCATTCTGTGTGTTTTTGTCATTTCTTGCCTCCTTTGTGTTGTTTTGACTCCTGTTTTTATCATTTTGTGTCCTGTTTTGGTTGCATTGTGTGTTTTTTTGTCATTTTATGTCTTTTTAGTAGAGTTTTGTGTGTCATTATTTTGTATTTTTGTTGCTTTGTTGTTCCTTCGCCTTGTTCTGGATTTTATGGTTTTGTTTGCTGTGTGTCATCTCGTGCACATTATGTCTCGTTTTGTGTGTTTGCTGTGTTCTGGTGGTCATTTGTGTTGTTTGTTGTCTATTTCTGGGCGTTAGTTTTGTTTTTTGGTCATTTTCTGTCTTGTTTTCTGTCTGGTTTTGTCATTTTTACCATCATTTGTGTTGTTTTATTTCTGGTTCTGGCCACTTTCTGTCTGTTTTTGAACATTTCTGTTCAGTTTTTATGCTTCACAAAAGATAAAGTTGAATCAGTTCAGTTGGCGGGAAATTACGGTGCAGGTAATTTAGCCAAATAATTCATATAAAGCAAAAACAGCAGAATCAATGAGCTGCATCCTGACACCAAATAAGTTTACTGTCTCTATAGCATCCTCTTATAGAGAATGTGAAGATTCAGAGAAGAAGAAGCTCCAAGACAAAAATGCAACAATAACAGACAAAAATGAAGCACCTGAATCATTTAGAAGCAGAAATGTGACAATAAATGAATAAATTTGTGTTTCAGGAGTGAAATAACGACGATTTCTGTCTCTATAGTGTCCTCTAATATGACAAAAAATTAAGAAAATAATGAGAGAATGTGAAGATTCAGAGAAAAAGAAGCTCCAAGACAGAAAAAAAGCAACAATACGACACGTCCTGATGGCAAAAAAGAAGCACCTCAGTCATTTAGAAGCAGAAATGTGACAATAAATGAATACATTTGTGTTTCAGGAGGTCTCCTGGTGTGAAATAATGACAATTTAAAGAATATTTTCTCTCTCTATCCCTATAGCATTCTCTAATGCGCCAAAGAACCGACAGAATAATCAGAGAATGTGGAGATTTAGAGAAAAAGAAGCTCCAAGACAGGAAAAAAGCATCAATACGACACAAAAATGAAGCAGAAACAGGACAATAAATGAATAAATGCATGTTTCAGGAGACGTCCTAAAGATGATTTCCAGAGTATTTTCTCTACTTTGTCTCTAATCTGCCAAATAATTCACAGAATAATCTGAGAGTGTGAATACTTAGAGAGATAACCGATGTAAAGGATGACTTCCAGCTGGACGAGGAGCTGCTCCCGTCTCCTAACATCAGGCTTTGCATCCCTCAGGTTACCTAGCAACCTGGCATCTGGCTCGGCCCGTCGCCTGGCAACGCTCCCATCCCCCTCTGCTTCCTGCCTGTCGCCTCATTCTTCACACCTGAGGAGTCGCCCTTCCTCCTCCTCCTCCTCTCCACACTGTAACCCTTCGTCTGCCTCCCCATCGGTCGCCATGGTGACGGCATCCTAGCCAGCAGGGAGCAGAGCGGACCGGCCCGTCGATCTCTGGGATGTTCTGCTGGTTTTTAGAGCGCTCAGTGGGTTTAATCCAGCAGAGAGGATCAGTGAAGGACGGAGCAGACAAACTGTGGACGCTGACAGGGTTCAGCAGGAAGTTACACACAAAAACATTAGCTCCACCTCATGCAGAATTCCTGAATAACTGCTGGGATTCACTTCTTTTTCTACTAATTTCCAGGTCCTTCATCCACTAAAACTCCTGTTTAATAATAAATTTGATTGTCAGTGCAGAAACGTTCACTTCACCTCATCTATCGGACAAATCTGCAGCTTCAAACACGTCAGAAAAAATAAACACGCTCCGCTTAAAACATCCCCCGCCTTATATATAGTACCTCTAAGTGCAAGAAATAATAATATATAGTGGACGATACACCTACAAAATGATACATCTTCACTACAATAAAAAAAACTGTCAGGTCAAGGTCATACACCCCAAAAGGCACATCTACACTACCAACAGGCTTAGTGTGCGCAATATGAATGAAATCCCTCACATAGTTTCAGAGATATGCTCCGGAAACGAAATGCGGACGTACGGACGTGCCCACACCAATATGCCCCTCCGTGCCTACGGCCGGCGGGGGATAAAAAAAGACAGACGTCCATTCTAGTCCAGAGAAGCGCTTTTCTCTGTCTGAGACATGAAACTGGAACATTTCAGAACCCGACAGGAAAACCAGTGAAGTTTCTGCTGACGTCTGCCTGAACCTCCTCACTAGATGTCGTTTTGTTGTTGTTGTTGTTGTTGTTGTTTTATCAGGTTGTGTTCCTCCAGGTGCAGATCTATTGTCTAGACGTGGTTCCTGACTGATGTCCTCCTGTTCTGTGTGTCTCTCCAGCTTTTTTCTGCTCTGATAGATTCTGACTGAATTTTGTGGTGAAATATGAAGCAGGAGATCTTTGACTCCTCCATGTGCATGTAGAAAAACACACACATGTAGAAACACACACATGTAGAAACACACACATGTAGAAAAACACACACATGTAGAAACACACACATGTAGAAACACACACATGTAGAAAAACACACATGTAGAAACACACACATGTAGAAACACACATGTAGAAAAACACACACATGTAGAAAAACACATGTAGAAACACACACATGTAGAAACACACACACATGTAGAAACACACACATGTAGAAAAACACACACATGTAGAAACACACACACGTAGAAAAACACACACGTAGAAACACACACACATGTAGAAACACACACACATGTAGAAACACACACATGTAGAAAAACACACACGTGTAGAAACACACACACATGTAGAAAACCACATATGTAGAAACACACACACATGTAGAAAAACACACACATGTAGAAAAACACACACATGTACAAAAACACACACGTGTACAAAAACACACACGTGTAGAAAAACACACACATGTAGAAAAACACACACGTGTAGAAAAACACACACATGTAGAAACACACACATGTAGAAAAACACACACGTGTAGAAACACACACACATGTAGAAAACCACATATGTAGAAACACACACACATGTAGAAAAACACACACATGTACAAAAACACACACATGTACAAAAACACACACGTGTAGAAAAACACACACATGTAGAAAAACACACACGTGTAGAAAAACACACACATGTAGAAACACACACATGTAGAAAAACACACATGTAGAAACACACACATGTAGAAACACACACATGTAGAAAAACACACACATGTAGAAAACCATATATGTAGAAAACCACACACATGTAGAAAAACACACACATGTAGAAAAACACACACATGTAGAAAAACACACATGTAGAAAAACACACATGTAGAAAAACACACACGTGTAGAAAAACACACACGTGTAGAAAAACACACATGTAGAAAAACACACACGTGTACAAAAACACACACGTGTAGAAAAACACACGTGTAGAAAAACACACACATGTAGAAAAACACACACGTGTAGAAAAACACACACATGTAGAAACACACACATGTAGAAAAACACACACATGTAGAAACACACACATGTAGAAAACCATATATGTAGAAAACCACACACGTGTAGAAAAACACACACGTGTAGAAAAACACACACATGTAGAAAAACACACATGTAGAAAAATACATATGTAGAAAAACACACACATGTAGAAAAACACACATGTAGAAAAACACATATGTAGAAAACACACACATGTAGAAAAACACAGAATGAGTTTCCTTTAGGGTGCTAGGACGTTGTAAAATAAACCCTTGGCTCAGCAACATCTATGAAGTTTGTCCAGAAACCCTGGAACAAAACAATGAAAAGATTTTCAAAAAAGGAGTGCAAAGCTTCCAAAAAATCCTAAAAATATCTACAGTGATTCCATATATATCAGTAAAACTTCTGATGTTTTCTTTGTTGTCTGGGTTTTGGTTGATTTTTATCTGAATGTTTTTAACATTTCTTTTCTTCCACCAAAAAACACTCAAAGATTTTTCCCAAAAATGTTGAAAATGTGGACATCAGAAGCTTCACTGTGAAAATAGATGTTTTTTCCCACATTTCCCCCACATTGATTTTTTGGAAGATTTTTGCTCATTTTTTGAAAATATTTACAAGAATTTTCTTGTCACATTTGGGGGATTTTTTAAATAAAACTTTTAAGGGACACTTTTAAGGATTTTTTTGTTATTTCTTCCAAAAAGTTTTGTAAATTTCCAGAAAAATGGGGAATCTTTCTGCTAATTTTTGGGTTTTTTTCAGACAAGGAAACAATATTTTTGGTGCCTGTAAATGAGGACACCAGGAGGTTAACTAACGGCTGAAGATAAAACCTGACAGGTTTATGGATGATTGCTTTATTATTTTATGATTTTACTCGTTCTTCTACCTGTTCAATAATTCATCAGGTGTTCTAATCAAAGACGCCGCTGATCTCCTCAACGTTTTCATTTCACCTCTGAACCGCCAGCAAACAGAGCGATGAAATAAAAAGACGAGGAGGAAACAGAACCTCTGATTAGCACCAAGCACGAAGCTTCACAGACTGGAAACTAGTTCATGATCAGGAAATGTGAACCAGCTGAACCTCAGAGCTCCAACAAAACATCACATCATGTAAAGTTCACTTCTGTAGGAAAATGAACCAAAGTTTACAGAAAAATCTTCACACTTCTACAAAATCCTTCATCCTGGACTTCAGAAAGTGAAATTAGAAATGACTGATTTATTATTTATTATTTAATAGTGAGTGTAATTTAAACTCACATTTTCTGAAACTAAATTCAAACTGAACTGTCTCCACCGTCAGTCGAGGATTCAGAATCCTTAAAAATGTTAAAATAAATAATGGCAATAATAATAAAATAAATCAATAAGATGCGATAATAAAAACAAATAAAAAAATACATGATAATACATAAATAAAAAACAAACAAATAAATTAATAAATTAATAATACATGATAATAAAAAATAAAATAACAAAAATAAATGAGTAAATAAATAATACACGATAATAGATAAATAAAATAATAAAAATAAATAAGTAAATAAGATACGATAATACATAAATTAAAAATAAATAAAAAATAAATGAATAAATAAATAAAGAATAAATAAATAATATACGAAAATACATAAATAAAACAAACAAACAAATGAATAAATAAATAATACATGATAATACATAAATAAAATAATAAAAATAAATGAATAAACAAATATTACATAAATAAAATTTAAAAAATAAATGAGTAAATAAGATACGATAATACATAAATTAAACAATAAATAAATGAATAAATAAATAATATACGGCAATACATAAATAAAATAATAAAAAATAAATGAATAAATAAATAATAGATAAATAAAATAACAAATAAATGATTAAATAAGATACGATAATATATAAATAAATTAACTAATAAACTAATCTGATGTTTACAGCAGCAATAATAGAGTCTTTGGTCTTTTTTAATGTTGGGATTTAGTTGAACATAATTTCATTAGAAGAAACTGTTGTTTCTGTTGGTTTTAAAGTTGCACGTCTGGCTCAAAAATCCGCTAAAAACCCTGAAAATAAACTGAACCAAAACTTAGAAAAACTCTGTAAAACAGACTTTATTCTGCTCTAAAAGAAATAAAGTCCTGCAGAGTCAGATGAAGAAAAAACGACGTTTATGGAAGCAGGTTTGGACTTTCTTAAAATCTGCTAATAAATAAATATAAATATAAATGAGTCTTTCAGTTTCCTCTTTAAGCATTTGTCAGAATGAAATACTGTAAATGAACCAGACGTTCTAAAAAACTAGAAAACTGCAGAACTGCTGGAAGCAGCTGGTAGGAGACAGAAACTCTGAACTGGACTCACATGGAGTTCTGTCGGTGAAACGACCAAATCTAACACTTAGAAACCATCAAAACGGTTTTAGTCTACATGACTCATCTGGATATTTGACAAAAATAATCCGTTTGGTCCAAACAGATGCTTTGAAAAGGTGAAATCTGTTCCGTCCTCGGAGTGACTCAGCTGGAATAAACCGTCATCGGATAAAAACTTTTTGGTAAAATGACCAAATGAAAAACATAAAACCCAGAATAATTCACCAGAATCGATTCATTCTACAGGTCTCATTTAAAACAAACCAGATTCAGTAAAAACAACAAATCCTACGTTCCTCAGTGGAACCAAGAAGCTAACAGCGACTCAGCACAAACCAGCGGCGACTCAGCACAAACCAGCGGCGACTCAGCACAAACCAGCGGCGACTCAGCACAAACCAGCAGTCAGGAGGAAAAACTTCTGGGACTTTTTAGCCAAACTGCACCGTCATGAACGAAAACGGACCAAATCTCAGACAGAAAACCGTCACATTTAAATCAGGTTTTTCTACACGTCTCATTCAAAAAAACTGTGGAAATCAAACATTAGTGGAGAACAGATTGTGTAAAAACTAAAAATCCTTCCTGTAAAATCAGCCTTCAGAGACACGTGTTCTGTTAAACACGTATGAAGCTGCTCCACACGGACTGACCTCCTGATCCACAATCTGAAAACGTGACGACCAACGGACAAGCTTAACGAGGAGGAGGAGGAGAAGAAGGAGAAGGAGGAGGAGAAGGAGGAGAAGGAGAGGTTCAGAAAACACCAGAGGAATGACAGAGAACGTTCTGTAATGTTCTCCTGGACAGGAAAGGATGAAGGAGAATAAAAATGTGCTCCAGTCGTCCCTAAATCCTGTCAAAGAAGGAAATAAAAGCAGGAAGGGAGACGAGACGTTTGAAGGAGATGTTTTCTTCACAAAACCGCCAAAACTCCACCGTTTATCACAGCTAGACAGGGTAAAAATAGAAAAATAAATCAGATTTTGGAGCTTCTGAGGGTCCTTCAAACCCTCCTCTGTGATTTTCTGCTTTCACAGGAAAAAGCACCAAACCCAACCGCAGATGTTTTACATTTAGCAAAGCCACCTGTGATGTTCAGAAAGAGCCAGATCTAAACTCTACGGGCCACAGAGAAAAGTCTGTCACATCCAAACCGTTTGAAAGCAGATTCTGTAAAAAAGTTAAAATTCTGCAGTTTTCTGAGCAACCATGAAGCTCTGACAGACTCAGCTCAGACCAAGCGTAACTCCACCAAAACTCAGGGACTTTTGGCTGAAAATAAGTGAATTTAACCTCAAAATGGTGATATTTGATCAAAATCTCTTTATTTTGTGTTTCCTGTTTAAACATTTGTCAGAATGAAAAAATGTAAATGAACCAGACGTTCTAAAATAAACTAGAAAACTCTGCAGAACGTGGAGAATCCAAACGTTTCCTCCAACCAGAATCTGACAAAACAAACTGATCTGAGGACACATTTATCTCCAGATCTCTCAGCTTCAACTTGATATTTCATCAAAATCACTCATTTCTATGTTCTCGTTTAAAAATGTGCCAAAATTATTGATTTTAATGAAGCAAGATTCTGTAAAAAAGTCACATTTCTGCACGTCTTCATCTTCTTTATTGACTCAGCTGGGATTAAAATCAAAGGATTTTTCTGCAGAACTGGGATGATTAATTATTATTGATCCTGTTTTGCTGCCAAAATCCACCAAAGTTAAGGTTAAGATGCAACATTTACTCAAAATAACTTCATTCTAGAAGCCTCATTTAAAAACCTGCTGCTGAATTAGACTTTAATCAGTTACCTAAAACAGCTTCCTGTATGAAAATGTTCCACTAAAACAGCTTTGTGTATGTCTGTGCCGGGGCATCATGTCTGCATCCTGGGCTGAACTCCTGAGCTCCACCTCAGACCATTGTGGATTTCACAGTTTATCTTCATCTACACGTCTTCCAAGTCTGCTTTGCTGCGTCCAATGACACAGAGTCCAGTACAGTTAACGCTCTTTTCACAGTTTTAACCACGCTTAGAAAAAAATAAATAAATACAAATACAGGCTGGAGTCAGAGCTCTGGAGAAAATGGAAAGATATCCATCAAGATATCCATCATGAATACCAACGACCAAAGCCGTCTGATGTGACGACGTATTCATCCGCCTCCGCTTGCAAACTAGTTCCTCTGTAACGACTGAGGACCTCCTGCATACAGACGTTAGGAGCACGGTGTTCACGTCATCTGTTACAAGAACAAAAGCTTTTCATCTAAAAGGAAACTAATCTTGTGTGTCGTCAGGTTGAATGAATAAAAGAAGGACGGAAGAACTGCTGCTAAAAACGATAAACCAGATCCTGTGGAACCGTTTCTATATCTGACAGAGAGAAAAAAGAAACCAGACAGAGGGAGTCCCAGACAATGAAGCCAGACGAAGGGAACGTTAATTAGACTCCTGCTGCCTCAGAGCCGCCATCAGAGGACACGGAGACGCTTTATGGGGACGTTTGTCCTTTGAGACGCTGCTGGACGCCGGTTACATCAGCGATAGTAAACCACCGGCATGCTGCATGGACGTGCACTCTGCTGCATGGACGTGCACTCTGCTGCATGGACGCATGTGTTGATGATGTGTTTTTTGGACACTCACCCCCGGTAGAGTCTTCTGCTCGTGCAGGGCGCTCTGGGCCTTCAGCGCCGACTCTCTGGCGCAGTACGTCAGGAAGGCACATCCTGGTAGGAAGATAAAATAAAAGGTCAGAGCGCCTCAGACAGTCACAGCCTGTCAGAAGCCTTTCAGTCGCTCCTCATTAAAAACCTGCAGCTAACGGGCATCAGGTTAGCATCACACAAACACTCATTCAGCAAACAAAGTAGAGAAAAGGTCTGAGGAGCCGATGGTTGTATTTATATAGCGCTTTTATCCAAAGCACTTTACATGATACGTCACATTCACCCATTCACACACTAATGGTGGAAGCTGCCATGCAAGGCGCTAACCACGACCCATCAGGAGCAATTAGGGGTTAGGTGTCTTGTTCAGGGACACCTCAACATGAGCACGACCGGCCTAAGATCAAACCGACAACCTTCCAGTTATAAGACGGCCACTCTACCCACTGAGCCATGCCGCCCCCTGGTTAGAGCAGATCATCAGCATGAAGCTGAGCTACAGGAAAACTCGTTTTAAGATACTTTTAGAAATGTTCTTCACAAGAAGCAGCAGAACAAGCAGAAAGCAGCAGAGAAACATCCGATGAAGAACAAACCAGGAGCAGAAAGCTCCAGAACGACCTGAACTGTTCCACACGTCTAACAGCAGATTACATGTGATTCTTCAGCTTCTTAAAACCACGACAGAATCACCCCCATCACTGCTGAAAGTTCCAGGATTTGCTTCAGTTTATGCTGCAGAAAACCAAATACCTAAAGAGAAATGTTTGACTGAAGAACTTAAGAAGACGAGATAAATGTCTGTCAGTTGGTGTTTTAGTTTCCATCATTCCCCAAGAAGTAACCTGCTGTTCAAATGTGTACGATCTGTTAGAAAAATCACAACGGAGTCAATTTTCCCCAAGTTCTTCAGCCCTCATTTTGTCCAGTTTGGGACCAGAATGTTCTTTTTTAATGGTAATATTTCTGATATAAACAATTAGGACTCAACGTCTTTGGACTAAACTAAACTCTGATGAACATTTTTCACCATTTAAAGACATTCTAGAGACAAAGAACTGATTAATTAATTCAAACAAACACGATCATCTCATTTTTGTCATTATAAACTCTCTGTTCAGGTAAAATGCATGATTCTCCTGAATAACTTAAATTTAATTTGTTATTTCTCCCTATTTCTATCATTTTATCAACCAAACATTTAGTTGATTAATCGATTTGAATATTTTTTTAAGGAAATCAGTCAGTAAATTCAGTGATTCCAGCTCCTAAATGTGAATATTTTCTGCTTTCTTTCCCCTTTAACAGTAAACTGGAGATCTTTGGACGAAACCAGACATTTGAGGAAACATCAGTTTTTAGCATTTCTGACATTTTACCGAATCAGTGACTATAATAATAATAATAATAATAATAATAATAATAATAATAATTTGCTTTATTTGTCACAATTACATTACAGCACTATGAATCCATCATCCATCCATCATCCATCCATCATCCATCCATCATCCATCCATCCATCCATCATCCATCCATCCATCCATCATCCATCCATCCATCCATCATCCATCCATCATCCATCATCCATCCATCCATTCATCATCCATCCATCCATCATCCATCCATCATCCATCCATCATCCATTCATCATCCATCCATCCATCCATCATCCATCCATCATCCATCATCCATCCATCCATCATCCATTTATCATCCATCCATCCATCATCCATCCATCCCCCCATCATCCATCCATCATCCATCCATTCATCCATCCATCATACATCCATCATCCATACATCATCCATCCATCCATCCATCATCCATCCATCCATCATCCATTCATCATCCATCCATCCATCCATCATCCATCCATCCATCCATCATCCATCCATCCATCATCCATTCATCATCCATCCATCCATCCATCATCCATCCATCCATCCATCCATCATACATCCATCATCCATACATCATCCATCCATCCATCCATCATCCATCCATCCATCCATCATCCATTCATCATCCATCCATCCATCATCCATTCATCATCCATCCATCCATCCATCCATCCATCATTCATCATCCATCATCCATCCTACCTTTGTGCATTCCGGTGTATTTGTCTTTAATCACCGTCAGCTCATAGATTTTTCCAAACTGTTCAAAGATGGGTTTGAGGTCTTTCTCCTCCAGATTCCGTGGAATCTGCCCTACGAACAGCTTGATGGCGTCAGCCTCCTTCATTGGGATGACAGTGGAGAATCAGAACTCCCTGAGAGGATGCTGGGCGAGTCTGTAGAGAAACAAAACAACAAATCGCATTATTAACCTTAAAAATGTTCAAATGGTGTGAAAAAGATCTCAAAAAGACTTGAGAGCTGCAGGTAGCGTTTCTGTTTCACTCCTCATTATTTCCTGGATACAGCCATGAGTTGTTTGGTTGTAAAAGGTTGAAAAATAGTTTGAAAAATGGTGAAAAATGTCAATTAGTGACATTCTTCAATGTTTAGTTGCAAAAATGAGGAACAAAACCAGAAAAGGTTCACATTTAAGAAGGTGTAATCTCAGAACTTAGACGATTAACCGACAACTTGATTGGTCTATAAATGGGAAAAAAAATGTGAAAAATGACAGATGTGACTAAATATTAAGTGTAATGGCTTGTTTTGTCTGAATTGTGTTCAAATAATTATTTAAAAAAAGGATTTTCTAAGCTTTTTCCTTTATGTCAATGGAAAATGATTACGTTTAACTGCTGATTAATCAATTAGTTGCTTGGTCAATAAAATGTCAGGAAACGTGGGTCAGGGTCTCGTTTAGTCCAAAGATCTTCAGTTTACTGTCACAGAGGACGAGGGAACCAGAAAATACATTTAGGAGCTGAAATCACAGAATTTAGATGTTTTTTTTCCCAGAAGAATGATTCCAATCGATTAATTGACGAAACGCTCGATTGATAAAACACAAAACAGTAAAAAACACCAAACAGAATTAAAACAATTCAAATTAAAGCTTGTTTAACGTGAGTTGTTGTCCTCAACATTTTTCCTTTACATCGCTGGAAAACCTCATGAGGTCAGTAGGGTTAGTGTTAGTATAAGGATACTGATTAAGATTTATTGTCGATTAATAGATTAGTTGTTCAGTTGACAAAATAGAATTGTCCTGTTTCATCCAAAACCCAAAGATTCTCAATTTATTATCATAGGGGAGGAAAGAAACCAGAAATATTCACATTTAAGAGGCTGCAATCAGAGAATTTAGGCTGTATTACTGAAAAAATGATTTCAAACAATTAATCAACCGGTTATTTGGTTGATAAACAGAAATATCGAAAAATACCAAATATGATTAAAATAATCAACTGGAACAGCTTGTTTTATCTGAGCTGTGGTTGGACAGCCAAAAAAGTATGTTTTTACCTAAATGCTCTACATTTCCATGAATGGAAAACATCATCATTTACTGTTGATTAATCGATTAGTCGTTCGGCTGGTACACATAAATGTCTTTTTTCCAGAACCTAAAAATATTCAGTTTGTTGTCATAAATGAGGAAAGAAACCAGAAAATATTTACATTTAAGAAGCTGAAATGACAGGATTTAATGTTTTTTTTCTGAAAAATGCCTCCAATCGATTAATCAACTCGTCGTTTGGTTGATAAATTTAAATGTCTTGTTTTGTCCTCAACCTAAAAATATTCAGTTTATTGTCATAAATAAGGAAAGAAATCTGAAAATAATCACTTTTCAGGAGCTCAAATCACAGGATTTAGATGCTTTTTTCTGAGAAATGACTCAACTGATTAATCAACTAGTCGTTTGGTCTACAGAACAACAGTAAACGTGATAAATGAGGAAATGCAATCAAAATTATAAAATATGAAGCTTAGTTACTTAACTAGTGGTTGTTTCCTCAACACTTTTAGATGGAAAACATCATGAGGTTGAGAATAATGATTACGATTTAATGTCGATTAATCGATTAGCCGTTTGGTTGATAAACTGAACTCGATATTTAATTAGACATTCAGTTCAGTGTCACAGAGAAGGTAAAAATCACGAAATATTCACATTTTAAGAGGCTGGAATCCCAGAATTGAGACTTTTCTTACCTATAAACCAACTCAAAACAATGAATCAACTATCAGAATAGTTGATTAGTTGACAACTAATCGATTAATCGCTCTAATTGCCTGGTGGGTTTATGTATTTTATAAGACATTTGACCTACATTTTACTAAAGCCAGGTCTAATCTGGTGTAAATATGGAGTCTGATGACAAAGAGCTGCAGCCTCTCTGACTAATTATGCAAATGTTAATTAGCCAATCAAAAACCAATAAGGGCCCTGATCTAGCCATGCAATCACACGCACATCTCAGGGAGAATGCATGGCCCAGTGATGATCTGTGGGAGGCAGGGAAGCTGCGTGATGGAGGGACCCACGGCCATGGAGCGTTCCTTTGTTTAGCCAGCTGGAGGTTCCACGGATGTCACGGGGCTCCCTCCGCTCTTTGTCCGCTCCCCCCCACCCCCCACCCAGCGCACACGCACACACACACACACACACACACACACACGCACGCGGAACAAAATAACCCACGGAACCGGACAGAACCCGGTGTTCTGAGGAGAAGCCGGTTACCGCTGTGGATGCTGGAGCTCCGGTTCTCGGTCCCCGGCAGCCCGCCTCCTCCCTGGATCTCTCCGCTCTTTGTGCCGCTCCGTTCTCCTCTCCCTCTTCGGTCGAACCACAGCTCGGCTCGGCTCGGCTCGACTCGACTCGGCTCGGCTCGGCTCGGCTCAGAACCCGCTCTGCTGCAGGTGACGGAGCCGCCAGGTGAGTCCGAACCGCGGCGTTCCGTCTGGACCGACCGGAGCCCGGAGCCTCACTTTCTCCGCTCTCCGGTTTCCTGTTAATCACAGTGATGAGCGGCTGCGGTGTTCCAGTCTGTCCGGTCGCAGCGTCTCAGCCCGCCGGTGTCCCTCCAGCCGGTACCGAACCTCCGGTCCAACGTACTTCGGTCCCCGGTGCTCTCAGCTCCGTGCGGCGTCCAACACGTCCAGCGGCTGTGTGGCTCCTCACGTCCCGGAGATACCGGCGTCTCTCCTCCCCCTCCTCCGGTCCCTCCTCCCCCCTCCTCTCCCGAAGCGGTTGCTAGGCTGTGACGTAACTCCCGGGGATCGTCGCTAAGTGTGCGCGCAAAATAAAAATAATTCAAGACATAAAATAAAAATATGAAGCCCCGGAAGGGACATGGAGGAAAAATACAGGAAGAACTTTTTCTCCTTGTCTCTTCCAGGGCTCAGTAAAATAAGAAAAATTCAAGATGAAAAATAAAAATCATTCAAAACAAAAAAAATTCAAGATGAAAATAAAGATCATTTTCAGATGAAAAATAAAAATATTTTAAAAGGAAAAATAAAAATAATTCATTTACCAAATTACCTCTAAAATTATCCAAATTGATATAAAAATGGTCCAAGGTAGCTGGAAGCATATCTAAAAATGTTCAAAAGTTGTCTGAGATGATGCCTAAATGGTCCAAACTGCCTGAAACTCTGAATAAAATGAATTTAAAATTACCCAAATCGACCAAAACTGACTCAAAAATGGTTCAAACTGACTGATGGACATAAATTCACTCAACTGTTGTCCAAACTGACTAAAATATGGATAAGTATTTGACACAAAAACAATCAAAATTTGTCCAAGTTAATCCAAAAGACAGAAAACATCTAGAATGAGTTAGAAACTGAACAAAGTTGCACTAAAGTTCCTCAGATTGACTCCAGAATCATCCAAGGTGACCGGAAATACGTCTGAAATTATTCCTGTCAGAAAGTCACCTGGAGACATTCAGATCCAGAATCATCTGTTTGTCAGAATAAAGGTCATGGTCCAGGTGTAATACTGGATGGATGGATGGATGGATGGATGGATGGATGGATGGATGGATGATGGATGGATGGATGGATGGATGATGGATAGATGGATGGATGATGGATGGATGGATGGATGGATGATGGATGGATGATGGATGGATGATGGATGGATGATTGATGGATGGATTGATGGATGGATGGATGGATGATGGATGGATAATGGATGGATAATGGATGGATGGATGAATGGATGATTGACGGATGAATGGATGGATGATGGATGGATGGATGGATGGATGATAAATGGATAAATGGATGGATGGATGGATGATGGATGGATGGATGGATGATGGATGGATGGATGGATGATGGATGGATGATTGATGGATGGATTGATGGATGGATGGATGGATGGATGGATGGATGATTGATGGATGATGGATGGATGGATGGATGGATGGATGGATGGATGATTGATTAATGGATGGATGAATGGATGGATGATTGATTAATGGATGGATGAATGGATGGATGGATGATGGATTGTAACCCTACTGCCACCATCAGGAAGAAAACAAAGTGCCACCTGCTGCTGAGAGACCACTGATTAGGATGGTCAAGACTCAAACAGGAACCATCAATGAGAAGCTGCTGGAACACAGCTGTCAGTGTCCACAGGGCTCTAGAGGATCCACGAAGAAGGAAGTTCTTCCTCTAGAAGCAGAACCTTAAAGCTCCACTCATCACATGGACAAAGGAGGAAAGTTCTCTGGTCAAATGGAACAAAACCTGAAGGTGAGGCCTTCAACCCCAAGAACACCAAACCTACCATAAAGCATGGTGGTGGCAGTATCATGCTCTGTGGAACTTGAGCTTTCCACAAAGTAAATGGACCAATGAAGAAGGAGGATGACCTCCACGTTCTTCAGGAGAACCTAAAACCATCTGCAGAAGGTTGATCTTGGACACAGTTGGATGTTTCAACCAGACAATGAGTCCAAACACACATCGGAGGTGGTAAAGAAACGGTTCCATCAGGCTGGAATGAAGGTTCTGGAATGAAGGTTCTAGACTGGTCTCCCCAAAGTCCTGACTTAGACCCATCAAGAACCTGAAGAACCAGGTCAGAGTGGCAGCATCACTCCATTGGTAGTAATGATGCTGCCACCTCCATGCTTGACGTACTGCACCAGATCGCTGTGTCTCTAGATGTTTAAAATAATAAAAAATTCAACAAAAAATGATTGTTTGCTTGAACCAGATTTTGTAAAAAAAAAAAAAAACTTCTGTAGATGTTCGTCCAATCAGAAAGCTTTTAGTGGGTGAGCTGTGAGCAGCAGTCAGATGATTAAAATTCAGGATTTTTTTGACCAATGAATCAAATCTCTCAGCTTAAAATGGTGACATTTCATTAAAAATTGCTTGACACCAAAAATAATGTTTTCTCAGACTAAATTCTGTTAAAAATGAAAAGTTGAGCAGCATGAAGATGCTAGAGAGTCAGCTGACCAACAGGAAGTGATTAGAGTGGAATCAAAATCAAAATGATTAAATATGCATTGTTTGTGAAACCTCCATGAAAAATGTTGATTCTTTCAATTGTAGTAAAATAAATCATTTTTAACTCTGTAAGACCTTTTTAAAAAATATATTGTTCATATAATTTTTTAAATTTTTTTTCGATATTTGTTTATATATTTTGTTCTTTTCTTGCACATTTTATTCTATATTTGGGTTTACATATTATCACTATTGTTAATATTATATATATATATATATATATATATATATATATATATATATATGGTTAATTTTAATTATATTTTTGCTAATTTTCTTCTACGTTTACATGCATACAATCATTATTATCATTATTGTTATTATTTATATGTTTTTGTTTTATTTTCTGTTCGCTTTTTATATTTGGGTTGATAAATATACACATATTTTTTTGTTTATTTTATTTGTATATATATATATATATATATATATATATATAGTTTATATACATATATGTATATAATTTTTTGTTTATTTATATTTTTGATTTTTTTCTGTTTCATTCTGTTTATTCTGTTTCCATGGAGATGAGGCACTCTCCACTTTTTCGCGGGTCAGTTCTTTGCGCACGCTCCCTGGGCGTAGAGCGCGTGCGCGGAGCCGCCTATTGTTCTCGCCGCGAGCCCTGGCCTTGGTGCTGAAACGATGCTTCCTGACGTGAAGCGCGCCGCCGCCGCCGACGAGCACGCGGTCACGACTACTCCAGCTGTTCACGGTGCCGACGTCACGTTCACGCCCACGCACGGTGACGGAGCCGCTCCGGGACGCGGCTGGCCTACTTTACAGCCCAAAATCACCCAACTGCGCATCCTCCGCCGCTGATCTGACAGCCGCGTGCGTGTGCGCGGCCCCGGGAGGAGAGTGAAAGCAGAGAGTCACAGGGTTCATGTGATTCACTCTGAAAGGTCACCATCTGCTCTCAGGCTCTGCCGTCCACCATACATTCACCCAGCACACGCACGCACACACACGCACACGCACACGCACACACACACACACACACACACACACACACACACACACACACACACACACGTATGGCCCACCAGGGGATGGCTGTGCACTGGGAGAGGCACGCAAAGCCCGGAGGAGGAGAAGCAGCACCTCCAGCCTCATGCACTGAGCAGAAGCAGCAAATGATCACCTCCTTCTCCATCTCCTCCTGCTGCTGCTCCTCCTCCTCCATCTCCTCCACTTCCTCCTCCTCCTCTGGCTGAATCCAAATCTCTGGACTTCACCGCACTTGCAAACTCGTGGACTTTGCGGGCGCGTTCACAGGAAGTCTGGGAATGCTGAGGGCTGTCCAAATCCACAATTCATCCAGTCCACAAGGGGCCTCAAGTGGACTTTCTGCAGACTTCCAGAGAGTCTGCTTGGGGTGCAGACTTCTGCAGACTTCACCAGTTTGATTACCCACAATTCATTGCAATACGGACGTGACGTTTAAATTTTTTGATTTTTTTATTGCGTCTGGCCTATAAAAGCTGTGCAGTCTGACGCCGAAATCATGAGCTGAGAAAAATAATGGTGGAAAAAGGACAAAAGCAAGTCCTCCAATGTAAGCAATACCCAAATTAATTAATATTATAGCGTATACATGATAGTTTTTCAAACAGTGTCACAGAAACGACTGAAACGGACTCCAAGTCTGTCTATTAGCTCCATTCATAATGCTGTCGACTCCCGCTCTTGCAGACTTTACGTGATGACGGTGAAAACGTCACATTACGTATGACTGAAGTCCACGAGGGCTCAGTCTGCAAGTCCAGAGGGTGGAGATATGGATGCAGCCTCCATCTCCTCCTGTTCCTCCTCCTCCTCCTCCTCCAGATTTCTGACAGCAGATCTGAGCTCATTTTAAGGTTTTAAGAAGTCTGCAGGAGATCTGGTGAAGATCTGAGTTTAGAAACGTGAGGAGATCAGACAAACTGCACATGATGAATGTTTTCCAGGAGGCCTCCTGATGTTCATCTCATTTAGACTGAAGCTTGATTTAACCAACAGGTTTATTCTGGCTTTAACCGTTGTGTCATCAAATTAACTGGTTTGAAAGTTTGAAAATGTGGGAAAAAAAAACATATTTTCATAAGAAACTTCTGATGTCCACATTTTAGAATACTTTTTATGCAAAAAAGAAATGTTAAAAATATTTAAGAACATTCAGAAAAAAATCGACCAAAATCCAGAGACATTTTGGTTGATTTGTATGTGAATGTTCCTAAATAAACATTAACATTTATTTCCACCAAAAAATGACCTAAAATGTCAACATCAGAAGTTTCTTGTGAAAATATATTTTCTGCTAGCCTAGCCGTGCTAGACAACCCACGGCAATGAATTTACTTCTCTGCCAGGGTGGGTCTAGTTACCCTCCATAAGGCTCGAGGCTGGATTCTCCTAAAACTGGCCGGACCAATCACCATGAAGTGTAGAGTCAGAAGGCGGGCGTAACGAAGTGACGACAGAGGCGACGATTCTGACAGAAACAACCGGAAACAACTAGCCTAGCCGCGCTAGACAACACACGGCAACGAATTTAATTCTCTGCCAGGGTCGACAACAAAAACAACAACAGTGGTTGAGCTCCATTAGCACCGACTCTGAATAATCTTTCTGTTAACATGTCTGTAATATACTTGAGCTTCACCCATTGACTGTATAAATAAGGCTTCACCAAACTACCGCATCCTCTGATTTCCGGCGCTCTAGGAACTACGTCAGCCTATTCGTTGCGCTGATTGGTTGTATACCTACCCAGTTGCTGCAGAGTGATTTGATAGACAACCTTTTAGCCCGCCTCCCTCCCTGTCCAGCGTTCCTAGACCCTTGTGTCTTCAGAACATGGGGCTAGCACAGCTAGGCTAATTTTCTGCCACATTTTCAAACTTTCAAATGGGTCAGTTTTAAACGGCAGGACGACACCAGGAGGGTTAAACTTATTTCCAGGTTTGTTGTTTCAGATGTTCTGCTCCTCTGACCTCTAAATGAAAGCTTCTTCAGCTCTTCATCCATCATTAAAGGTTTACCATCTCTGAACATGAGGACCACGTGTTCACTGCAGAGCTGCTTCTTTTATTCATCAGATTTGATCATATATTATTCATTCTACTAAATAAAACGATCAAAGATCTTTTCCTGTTAACTCCACGTCTTCTAGAATCCACTCTGCGCTGCTGGGATTTGAGTTTTGGAGAATCTTCAAATTCTGAATTAAATTTTGCTGCTTTTTCATCTCTGACTGACTAAAGATAAAACGAACACTGGATTACAGATCTAACTGGATCTACTGTTAATTCTGGATGTAAATCCTGATTTATAAAGTGAATCAATAATCTAACATCATTTCATTAACATTAACAAATAAATTCATAAAAAATAAACAAATCCAGTGAAATTAATAATAGTAGTCCTTGAAAAAACTAGTCATTTTAAAAATAAAAATAAAATATTTGTTATTATTATTATTATTGAAATATACATTAATGTTACATTGTTGGTTAAATAAACAAATAAATTCACACAAAAAATTTAAAAATATTAAATATTTAAAAAATATCCCAGTGAAATAAATACAGCGATGAAATAAATCCCAAAATAATTTTTATCCTTTGAATAAAAAAAATAAAACCTTTTAAAAATAAAAGAAACACAGCTGTTGTCTCTTAAAATCAAATATATATGATTGTTAGATTTTGGTATCAATTAAAACATTTATTTCTAAAAGCATTTATTAATTTATTTCAGGATTTATTCCACAACCATATAATTATTTGCATATTATTTATTTCACAGGAATGTTTATTCATTAACCTCTTAAGACCTGCCGTCCACATATGTGGACATGTTTTTGTTTTTTGATTTTTTGTTCCAAAAGGGCATATTGTTAACACTAATAATAATGCTAATATTACTGCTTCTACGACTAATAATAAGAATAGTAATAACAATGTAATCTAGTAAAAAAGTATATATATAATGTAAATGTAATAAACATAATAATCAGATCTTAGATATTATCCATTTATTATATTTATTGGTTACTCCTTATCCCAAGTAAGTAGAAAAAACTAAAATACGAACCAAACCAAAGCTTGGGTTTTAGGAGGTTAAATATTGAATAAAACAATATTATACATGTAGACTGGGTGTTTGAGTGTTTGGTGTTTTTTATTGCTTTATTTATTTTATTTGTTTGTAAATCATGTAAATCAGAATGCTTAAAAACGTCTCAGTGCTAAAAAATCTCAATAAAAACTTTCAGAAATAGTTTATTTGTTGTTGGTTTTGATGGATTTTGCTGCTCAGGTTTCCTCTGTGAAGCTGAAACTTTAATTAAAGACATCTTTGGTTTAAATGTTTCAATAAAAAAATCGCTTTTTAACTGATGAACCTGCAGAGACTCAGACTGACACTGGAAAAGGCTCGATGGCGCCACCGTCTGGACAGAAACGAGCCACTCACTGGTTCCTGGTTTCAGTTTATTTCAGATGAAGCTCACAGATAATAAAAGTCTTTGCTTTTACATGAAAATAATCAAACTAAATGTCTTCATAAACTCTGGTGGTAACAAAGAAAAAATAATAATTCTACAACTCCTGAAAAAAACAGAAAATAAATTACATGTTTCTTTAGATAACAGATAAATTACTGTCCTGGTTTCTGTGTTTAGATATAAAGCATAGGATTAGAGAAGAGAACATTCGTACGGCCGTCACATCCGTTAACGAGGAGAAAGGACACGAGAACACTAATTATAAAACATATCTGACAAATATGTACAGACCTCCTCACCTGGAAGGCTTCAGGTGGAGGTTTGGAGAAAAACACGTTTATTTACCTGCTCAGGTGAAAGCAGAAACACCCACACTGACCCGATCCACTGAATGATCCACTGAATGATCCACTGACTGATCCACTGATGATCCACTGAATGATCCACTGACTGATCCACTGACTGATCCACTGAATGATCCACTGAATGATCCACTGACTGATCCACTGAATGATCCACTGACTGATCCACTGAATGATCCACTGAATGATCCACTGAATGATCCACTGACTGATCCACTGACTGATCCACTGAATGATCCACTGAATGATCCACTGAATGATCCACTGAATGATCCACTGAATGATCCACTGACTGATCCACTGAATGATCCACTGAATGATCCACTGAATGATCCACTGACTGATCCACTGACTGATCCACTGAATGATCCACTGAATGATCCACTGAATGATCCACTGAATGATCCACTGACTGATCCACTGACTGATCCACTGACTGATCCACTGACTGATCCACTGAATGATCCACTGAATGATCCACTGAATGATCCACTGAATGATCCACTGAATGATCCACTGAATGATCCACTGAATGATCCACTTCCCTCCCAGGAAGCAGCCACATGGTTTCTCTGTTCTAACGAGTGAAAAAACTCATCTGCACGTCTTTTATTTTGTGTGAAGTCTGAAAAATTAACTAAATCGATCTTTAACCCTGGTGTCGTCCTGCAGCTCACACTGACCCGTTTTAAAGTTTAAAATGTGGAAAAAAATATATTTCCACAGTGAAACTTCTGATGTCCACATTTTCAACATTTTTGGGAAATCTTTGAACATTTCTTGGCAGAAAAAAAGAAATGTTAAAAAAGAACGTTTCTTCAGAACATTCATAAAAAATAAAACAAAATCCGGTGAATTTCTCTGGATTTTAGTTGATTTTTGTGTGAATGTTCTTAAAAATGTATCAGAAGTTTTACTGATAAATATGGAATCACGTTCGATATTTTTAGGGGTTTTTTGAAAGATTTTTACTCATTTTTAAAAAATATTTACAAGAATTTTTTGCCAAATTTGGGGGATTTTTTTAAATAAAACTTAAGGAATTATTGGAATTTTCTTCCTGAATGTTTTGCAAATTTTCAGAAATTTGAGGAATTTTTTTGCTGAATTTTTGGATTTTTTTCAGTCAAGGAAACAATATTTTTAGCGCCTGTAACTGAGGACAGCAGGAGGGTTAAAATCTTATGTCATGAAAAAAAGGCTTTTTTCTACACGTCTTCTTTTAAATGAAGCGTTTATATTAAACAGATTCCGTGAAAAACTGAATATTCTCAGCTTCCTGCTCTGTTTAACGGTCAGGTGATAAAAATTCAGTTTTCAGGTGAACTGCAGGCAGTGTTTCCACCGTTCAGACGTAAAGACATTTTCTTTAATTGTCTTGATTGTAAAATGAAGAAGTTGTTCAGGATTAAAGTCCATGTTCTCTGTTCTTCCTCACTGAAGACAAAATGCAGAAAAAGATTAAAACCAAACGTGTTTTCTGTGCAGCAGAAGCTCCAAAATGAACCCTAAAGAACTCACTCATGGGTTGGAAAACAAAATTATGAGCCAGAAACTGTAAAAATTAAGGAGTTATGATAGATTTCCCCTTTCCGACGGCCCTTGAATGCATCATGTGAGGCCAAATCTGAGCTTAAATTCCATATTTTAAATTCAAATTCACTTTATTCTACGTGTCATTTAAAAGCATCCAGTTTCACTCACATTTATCATCATTAGTGTTACATTTCTGTGTCTTTATTCTTTTTTGTGACGCAAAAAGGTTCTTGAAAGGCTGAAAATGCTCAGTTTGGAACCAATAAACGGTTTGTTTTCATTATTTCCTGGTTTTAATTTGTGATGCTCATCATTGCAAACAAAAAAGTCAGAATCCTCTTTGATTTTCACCTTTCTGACGGTCCTTGAACTCAGAAAAATGAATCAAATCCAAGCTTAAAGTCGTTTATTTTATGTGAATAAAATCTATTCTGGTATTTTTATTGGTTGAACTTTGCTCCACAAACACACGTTTAACATAATATTTGTTTTTTTCCTTCATTTAAACAGATTTTTGTCACTAAAAGGTTAGAAAGTGTAAAAACAGAATCATGGATGATCTTCACTTTCCTGATGGTCCTTAAACACATCATGTGGTTTATTTTATGTGGTTTAAACTATTTTATTCTACATTTAGCTTTTAAAACATGTGTTTAATTTACATTTTTAGCTTTTTAACTGTCGTTATTTATCTTCCTGTAAACTCCAAAGTTTCTGTTTTCGTCAAACTTTCAGCTGGTTCCATCCATGTCGGCTGACTTCCTGTGTGGGAGCGTCTCCTTCTGTTTGGTCGCTAACGTTCCCTACTCCTTTGGTTCTTCTGTCCAGATACTGACGAAAAGGACTCTCAAGGAAATGTGTTTTTTGGCAAACAGAAAAAAGACAAAATGACCTGTCGATAAAAGGCTTCCTGGCTGGAATCCAGAAGATCTGGGCTTAAGTTAGTGGTTTGAAGATCCTCAGAGAGCAGGAACCTGGAGAACCACCAGCAGGAACCTGGAGAACCACCAGCAGGAACCTGGAGAACCACCAGCAGGAACCTGGAGAACCACCAGCAGGAACCTGGAGAACCATCAGCAGGAA
Organism: Acanthochromis polyacanthus; assembly: GCF_021347895.1. NCBI lineage: Eukaryota > Metazoa > Chordata > Actinopteri > Pomacentridae > Acanthochromis > Acanthochromis polyacanthus. Next base: position 41,021,700 of record NC_067124.1, on the reverse strand, counting down.
CCTGGAGAACCACCAGCAGGAACCTGGAGAACCACCAGCAGGAACCTGGAGAACCATCAGCAGGAACCTGGAGAACCATCAGCAGGAACCTGGAGAACCATCAGCAGGAACGACGTGCTGTGAGGTGGAATCGAGGCTGTGAGACGCTCTTCTGCTGCAGGAATCGACCCGTTTCTTTTCTGTTTTTTAAAATCTTTTCTGCTTGTGGACCAACAGGTGAGAACCTAAATCCTGCAGAGAAACATCAGCTCCTCTCAGTTCTTACAGTTCTCTAAACGTTCTCACAGATCGGAGCTTTTCTGTTTTCTCTCTGACCTGCGTTCATAAATCTGATCTGTTTTTAGAAACAAACAGAATTACTGATTAAACATGAATAAAGGCTATTTTCATATCGTTAGACTTCAGGTGGGACTTAGTTTCTACAGATAATCTGAAAATCCTCCCGTTGGTTCTTTTTTCTCGCCCTGCTAAATGGTAGAACCAACAGAACGGAACGGTGTCTGAATATTACAAAACTTTTTAGTTTTTTTGTGTCATTTTCTTGTGTTTTTATGCATAAATACAGAAAAAGACGAATCCTGGAAACGACTGACCTGCTGTCAGAAACTGGGCTCACCGGGGCGGTTCCCTAAAGGTTCTCTAGAGGTTCCTGCAGTCAGAACCAAGGTTCCTAAAGGTTCTCTAGAGGTTCCTGCAGTCAGAACCAAGGTTCCTAAAGGTTCTCTAGAGGTTCCTGCAGTCAGAACCAAGGTTCCTAAAGGTTCTCTAGAGGTTCCTGCAGTCAGATGAAGGTTCCTAAAGGTTCTCTAGAGGTTCCTGCAGTCAGAACCAAGGTTCCTAAAGGTTCTCTAGAGGTTCCTGCAGTCAGATGAAGGTTCCTAAAGGTTCTCTAGAGGTTCCCTGGAGGTTCCTGCAGTGATCACTGCATGTCAGCGCTCTGGGAGTTCTGCTTTCACAGTTTTACCTGAAGATTCAGGAGAAAAAAGCTAAATGGAATCTGGTCGCCGTCACTCTGGGCGTCCGTTTCTGCGCCGTCATCAGCCCTCCTCGACCAATCCCTGGCCTCCTGGCGCTCCAGGGCGGCTGTGATTGGCCGGTCAGTGCCTCTTGGCCCGCTGGGCGCTGTGCGTGCAGGAAGCACAGCAGGCGGTCTGGTAGTAGGAGTAAACGCAGAGCCGGGCCTGGACCACCATCACACAGTTATGGCTGCGGTCCCGACAGTTCTCATCTGGAGGAAGAAGATCAGCTCTGTGTTAGACTTTATTCTACACGTCTCTAAAACAAACGTTTCCTTCCTCCTGATGCTGCTGGACATTTGGAAAAATCTGTTTTAAAAAAAATAAAATAAAAATGTGATGATTTAATGATTTTTAAATAAACTCCATTATTTAACCTCTGAGCCCATAAATCTGCTGCTGAAGGTTCTGAAACTAAATTAAAATAATCCTCACAGTGAAACCGTTTAACAGCTGGAGTAGAACATGAACCAAATGTGAACCTAACATCTTTTATCACGGTGGGAACAGAAGGATGTCATTTAAAAAGAAGAAGTTCACGACTGAAAACCAGATCTGCATAAAACCAACCACACGCCTCCTAATGATAATAATAATAATAATAATAAGGTTTCATCTCTCTGCTCCATGGAGCTCACCAACAGGCAGTGTTTCATCAATAAAATAAAGGGAGATCCATCCAGCATGGAGGAACATCTACTGATGATCAGCAGAGTTTTTAGAGACGGGAAAAATGAAAAAGTGGCTTGAAAGTTGTCCAAAATGACCAAAATTGGTCCAAAACTATTCAAAAAAAGCATCCAGAATGACTGAATCTGTTCAAAATCACAAACTTTTGGAGCCAAAATGATGAAGGGAGCAAAATCAAACCGACTGGATCAATAAAAAGTTAGTAGAGGCTGAAAACTCTAAACCTGTCAGAAAAAAAGCATCCAGAATGACTCCATTAGTCCATAAACCGGTTCATCTGTATTGAGCCAAAATCTGTTCAAAATGACAGGTTTTTATCCAAAACGACCACGAGAGGAAAAGCAAAGCTACTGGATGAATAAATAAAGTCAGCATGGATCAGAAACATGTTGGAGATCCATCCATCATGGAGGAACATCTACTGATGATGAGCAGAGGAGAGAGGAACCGTCTGGATGGAAACATGGAGATACTCATCCTATAATGACTCAGAATTTGTACAAAATTCCATAAACTTGTGAATAAATTGCACAAACGGCAAAAAAAGTCTCAAAGGGCCTGAACCTTCTGAAGCAGGAATGTTTGAACAAAACATTTAGAATCACTCAAAGCTGATTTTTGTTCATTTCTTCTTTGACTTTTTCAAATCTAGCTGTGTCCTGCTGAGTGTCTGTGAGCTAACTCTTCCTTCTGAACACAGATGTGGTCTACCTGCCACCTGGGGGCTGCAGGGGATGGAGCTGCAGGTCTGTTCCTGCTCAGGTTTGGTTTGGGGGTCACATTCAGGGCTGTGCTTCTTCTCTGCAGTCAGACATCGAACCTCCCTCATCTGCAGCCCGTTACCACAGGACCGCGAGCACTGAGGACAGAAAGAAAGCACCTGATCAACGATAAAACCACCTTTATTACGACAGCTCCACTGGGAGGTGAAGCACTGAAGGAAAACAGACCATCACTGGAACAGCTTTCTACCACTTCCTGCTCTCATTTTGTGTTTTATTGGATTCTTTTTGTGTTTTCTGGTCATTTTTGTGTCTCTTTGGAGTCATTTTCTGTCCTTTTGTGATCATTTTGTGTATTTCTGCTGTCATTTTGTGTCTCTGTGGTTGCTTGTTGCCTTTTTGCAGTAATTTTGTCTATTTTTGTGCTTGTTTTGTGCCTCTTCGTGGTCATTTTTTGCATTTTTGTGGTCATTTTGTGTCTTTTTGTGGTTGTTCCGCATCTCTTTGGAGTCATTTTGTGCATTTTTGTGGTTGCTTTGGGTCTTTTTGGAGTAATTATGTCTTTATGTGGTTATTTTCCTCCAGCCCTCTGCTTCCAGCTCCCCTTTTCCACCAGTCAACTCTGCATTGCCTTCACTATACTGTTATGCTAACTTACATACTGTTTGAATTTTACTGCTAGCTATATATGGAGTATGTTTAATGTCAGAGCCGTACATCATCAGAGTAAACTATGAGTCAGTTTTCAATGTTAGCTTATACTTTGTCTGTGTCACATATCCTGTCATGCATGTATCCAAATGTGTGTTGTGTTTTCCTTGCTTTCTCACCCCTCCCTCTTCTCCCATCCCTCCCCCTTGCCCTCTTCTGTCCTTCTCAACCCGCCCGGCCAGCAGGCAGATGGGTCCCCCCTATATAGAGCCGGGTTCTGCTCGAGGTTTCTTCCCTGTTAAAAGGGTGTTTTCCTGCCACTGTCTCCTTTGGGCTGCTCTGGGGGTCAGGCATATGGGTTCTGTAAAGCGTCTTGAGACGATTTGACTGTAATTGACGCTATATAAATAAAATTGAATTGAATTGAATTGAATTGAATTTTGTGCATCTGCAGTCATTTTTGCACCTTTTTGTGGTTGTTTTTTGTCTTTCTGTGGTCATTTTGTGGTTGTTCCACGTCTCTTTGGAGTCATTTTGTGTATCTTTGTAGTGACTTTGTGTGTCTTTGTGTTTGTTCTGTGTCTGCCCTGGAGAAGCCCTGGGGTTTAGAGGGTTTAGAGGGTTTAGAGGGTTTGTTGTGCTCTTACGGCGCTCCACTCGGTGGTGAACCACTGGGGACGACACTCTCCCATCTCACACTCCTGCACCGCCGCAGGTTTGTCCAGGTGAGCGCATTCGGCGACCGGTGCGACGGTGAAAACGTTCCCCATCTTCTGGACACAAATGATGTCTCGACGCTGCGTTCCCTCCCCACACAGGACGTTACACTGCAAAGAGAGAAAAGACAGAAAAGACTGGAATACAATCGCTGGGGATCAGAAAAACTGCTAAATTTCTTTGATTATTTACGTTGTTAAAGTAGAAAACAGCTGGAATTAACGTGAACTTTTCTGTCACCTGACTGTCGGTCGACATTCAGTCTGAAGAATTTTTTACAGAATTTGGTTATTAAATATTTTCTGTGCAGATAAAATGAAATGAATCTGAAAATTCAAGCAGAACTAAATGTTTCTGAAGGCCAGAGCCTCGGATTGATTAGAGGGCTTACATTTAGGTAGATTTTATGTAATTTAGTGACTTCACATGTTTATTACTTTTATTATTGACAGCTGCATTTTATTGTCTCATGATTTATTAGAGTTTTTGTGATGTAAATAACTTTGTGTATAAATAAGTCATACAGAGGAAACAGTCCCAAACAGCTCATCTTTCTGAGTCAGATTACATTAATTATTGGTGAATATCAATAATGTGGCTTCATTCCATGGCTCAGTAAGGCGCTTTTCCACCAGCACTGGCTCGACTCAACGCCTTAACCCTCCTGTTGTCCTCATTTACAGGCACCAAAAAATACTGTTTCCTTGTCTGAAAAAAAAAATCCAGAAATTCAGCAAAAAAATCCCCAAATTTCTGAAATTTTGCAAAACCTTTAGAAAAAAACCTCCAATAATTCCTTAAAAGTTTTATTTAAAAATCCCCCAAATTTGGCAAGAAAATTCTTGTAAATGTTTTCAAAAAATTAGTAAAAATCTTTCAAAAAAACATCCTCAAAATATCTAAAGTGATTCCATATATGTCAGTAAAACTTCTAATATTTTCTTTAAGAACATTTACAAAAAATGTTTTTGGATTTTTAGAAAAATTTTAAGTCATTTTGGACAAATTTGAGTTACTTTGGACATTTTTTACAGTGCAGGTGTGTCCAGGTGTGTTACCTGAGTCCAGGGGCTGCTGTACCAGGTGGCCGTGGGCTCACATGGACCTCCATTGCAGGCCTTCATCTCAGCCGGCTTCTCCCCAACACAGTCTCCTCCTCCTCCTCCCTCTCTGGCGCCTCCTCTGGTCAGACAGACCACCTCCCTCCTCTGGACCCCGGGACCACACGGAGCCAAGCACTAAAACCAGACAGGAAGTGGAGCATCGGCGGTTCATTAGTCGGGTAAAGAGAGGGTTAGGGACGGTGTAACTACTCCAAGAGGTGTAGAACGTGGAGGAGAGGATCGATCTAAACTAAGAGACCAGAAAAACCACGTCTGATGTCTCTAACAGGAGAACCCACAGTGATTCTATCTGACAGGAAGTTCCCAGAGTTCCTGGATGTCCTGCTGTCAGACACTAACTGGTCCTGGATCTTTGGAGGATCACTTACAGCAATAATCAGGAAACAAAGGTCTTCAACAAAGTCAGAGGAAGTAGTCACAAAGAGCTGGCAGCAACAAACCAAACTGGATCCTGACCTGGACTGATCCATGTCTGTGTTCTTTCTGGGACAATTTAGAATTATTTATCATATCTACACCGACTAGGCAGAACATCATGACTTCTCATATAGCGTTGGGGACCCATCCAAGTCTGGACTCCTGTAGACCCAACACGGTCTCACGGGGATTCGTGAAACTGTCACGTCAGTTTTTGTTTCGGTTTCGTGCGCACCAACACGATGTCGTCATGTTTTTCGTGCCGCTCACCACGAGCGAAACCCGCTGTGGTAATCACATCTGAAAGTGGTTTATACCGGCGGTTTCATGACGATTTAAGCTGTCCATCAGCGTTTGCGGCTGCCGCCGCGGCCGCAAACGCTGATGGACAGCTTAAATTGTCATGAATCTGCCGAATTTGCATAGGAATTTAAAGAATGTCCGGCAGCTGCAGCGGCAGCCGCAGCGGCCACCGCAAACGCCGATGGACAGCTTAGATCGTCATGAATCCGCCGGTATAAACCACTTTCAGATGTGATTACCACAGCGGGTTTCGCTCGTGGTGAGCGGCACGAAAAACATGACGACATCGTGTTGGTGCGCACGAAACCGAAACAAAAACTGACGTGACAGTTTCACGAATCCCCGTGAGACCGGGCTGGTAGACCGGAAGGTCTGCTGTGGTATCTGAGATGTTAGCACAGACCCTCTAAGTCCTGGAGGTTGTGAGGTGGAGCCTCCACGGATCTTGTTTGTCCAGAACCTCCTACAGACGCTGGATTGGATGGAGATCTGGGGAACTCCATCTAAGTCCAGCTGGTTGGATCTTGGATCTTACTTTGACTTTTAGAGAAACGTTATCCAGACCTGAAGTGTTGAAATGTCGTCAGACTGACGGACTAGAGTGTGTGAAGGAGGTTTATTGGGGATAATCCAGTGTTCCCCTGCATCTACTCACCGTGTTGGACCAGGTGCTGAAGTACCAGTTGGTCACACATGGTCCCATGTTGCACTCCTCGTCCCCCTGTGGGCGGAGCCTGGAATTACACTCCTTATCGTTGACCACGCTGCCCTGATCGCTGACGCAGCGAACGCTCCTCGTCCTCCTGCCGACGCCACAGTCCACCGAACACTGAGACCAAGAACAGGAAGTTAACGTCTCTGTTCTCCAGATTAAAATCCACCGAACACTGAGACCAAGAACAGGAAGTTAACGTCTCTGTTCTCCAGATTAAAATCCACCGAACACTGAGACCAAGAACAGGAAGTTAACGTCTCTGTTCTCCAGATTAAAATCCAGGATGAATTAATAGAAATAATCCATGAACCAATAAATAATATGTTCTGGTTTCCGTCCTCTGGTCCAGTAAACTGAAGATCTTTGAGGAAACTCTGATCCACATTTGAACATTTAGAGACTAAACATCAGATTGAAGCATTTATAAAGAATAAATATTCAGAAGTTTCTTCCTTCTGGTCAAACAATGACTCCACTTTAGAGCATTTCCGGCTGCAGCATTAAAGATAATAAAAAACAAAGAAAATAGACAGACTGTTCAAATGGTGCTTCTGTTGGCTAAAGATGTTCATTATTCATCAGAATTTGATGGATTTATGCGATGTTGGTTGACAGCTTTTACAGTGCTGGTTTCCTGCTAGGTATTTTTACAGGGTACGGTGGGTATTTTTACAGGGTAGTGGGTATTTTTACAGGGTACGATGGGTATTTTTTACAGGGTACAGTGGGTATTTTTACAGGGTACAGTGGGTATTTTTACAGGGTACGGTGGGTATTTTTTACAGGGTACGATGGGTATTTTTACAGGGTAGTGGGTATTTTTACAGGGTAGTGGGTATTTTTTACAGGGTACGGTGGGTATTTTTACAGGGTAGTGGGTATTTTTACAGGGTACGGTGGGTATCTTTTTAAAGGGTACAGTGGGTATTTTTACAGGGTACGGTGGGTATTTTTACAGGGTACGATGGGTATTTTTTTAAAGGGTACAGTGGGTATTTTTACAGGGTACGGTGGGTATTTTTACAGGGTAGTGGGTATTTTTTACAGGGTACAGTGGGTATTTTTACAGGGTACGATGGGTATTTTTACAGGGTAGTGGGTATTTTTTACAGGGTACAGTGGGTATTTTTACAGGGTACGATGGGTATTTTTACAGGGTAGTGGGTATTTTTTACAGGGTACAGTGGGTATTTTTACAGGGTACGATGGGTATTTTTACAGGGTAGTGGGTATTTTTTACAGGGTACGGTGGGTATTTTTACAGGGTAGTGGGTATTTTTACAGGGTACGATGGGTATTTTTACAGGGTACGATGGGTATTTTTTTAAAGGGTACAGTGGGTATTTTTACAGGGTACGGTGGGTATTTTTACAGGGTAGTGGGTATTTTTTACAGGGTACGGTGGGTATTTTTACAGGGTAGTGGGTATTTTTACAGGGTACGATGGGTATTTTTACAGGGTAGTGGGTATTTTTTACAGGGTACGGTGGGTATTTTTACAGGGTAGTGGGTATTTTTACAGGGTACGGTGGGTATTTTTACAGGGTAGTGGGTATTTTTACAGGGTACGATGGGTATTTTTTTAAAGGGTACAGTGGGTATTTTTACAGGGTACGGTGGGTATTTTTACAGGGTAGTGGGTATTTTTTACAGGGTACAGTGGGTATTTTTACAGGGTATGATGGGTATTTTCACAGGGTAGTGGGTATTTTTTACAGGGTACGGTGGGTATTTTTACAGGGTAGTGGGTATTTTTACAGGGTACGATGGGTATTTTTTTAAAGGGTACAGTGGGTATTTTTACAGGGTACGGTGGGTATTTTTACAGGGTAGTGGGTATTTTTACAGGGTACGGTGGGTATTTTTACAGGGTAGTGGGTATTTTTACAGGGTACGGTGGGTATTTTTACAGGGTAGTGGGTATTTTTACAGGGTACGGTGGGTATTTTTACAGGGTAGTGGGTATTTTTACAGGGTACGATGGGTATTTTTTTAAAGGGTACAGTGGGTATTTTTACAGGGTACGATGGGTATTTTTTTAAAGGGTACAGTGGGTATTTTTACAGGGTACGTTAGGTATTCTTTACAGGGTACGGTGAGAATTTTTTACAGTGTACGGTGGGTATTTTTTTTCAGTGCTGGTTGGTTTGTGGTTTTTAGTTTTTGCCTACCGAGCTGCAGTCGGATCCGACCTCCCAGTGATGGTTGTATTATTACTGTATTATTATAAATATTATTATTATTATATTGATGTTTGTATTATTATTACTGCTGGGCATTTCGTGGACGTACCGAGCTCCAGTCGGATCCGACCTCCCAGTGCGAGCAGAGCTGCAGCTGGCAGGTCTGGGTGGATTCGGGGGCTTGGAGGGCGGAGCAGCGCTGAGGATGGACCATGGTGGATCTGTTCCCAAAGCTCTGCCTGCACTGGAGCTGCCGCTGCTGCATGCCGACGCCGCAGGAAACGCTGCATTCAGACCAGGAGCTGACCTCCCAGCTGGAGGAGAACATCCGGATGAATATGTAAAATAATATACAGGTTAATATAGAGATGAATATGTAAAATAATATACAGGTTAATATAGAGATGAATATGTAAAATAATATACAGGTTAATATAGAGATGAATATATAAAATAATATACAGGTTAATATAGAGATGAATACATAAAATAATATACAGGTTAATATAGAGATGAATACATAAAATAATATACAGGTTAATATAGAGATGAATATTTAAAATAATATACAGGTTAATATAGAGATGAATATATAAAATAATATACAGGTTAATATAGAGATGAATACATAAAATAATATACAGATTAATATAGAGATGAATATTTAAAATAATATACAGGTGAATTTGTATTTAAGTTTTTCCGTGTTGTAGAAAAACAGTGCTGATAAAATTCATCACTCATTTCTGTAAAATAACGTCTGACTGTTTTTATTCTGCTGTAATTTGTGAAAATAATCCTCGAAATTTGGCTGGACCAAAAATAATTTGGTTCAAAACTAAATATTTATTTCCTCAAGTCAGCTCTGCAGAAAAACCAGAAACCCGACTTCAGTCTGAATTTGGAGGTTAAACAGCCGTTAGTTAACCGTCCTGTTGTCCTCGTTTACAGGCACTAAAAATATTGTTTCCTGGTCTGAAAAAAAATCCAAAAATTCAGCAAAAAAATCCCCAAATTTCTAAACATTTGTAAAACCTTCAGGAAGAAAATTCCAATAAGTCCTTAAAAGTTTCCCTGAAAAGTTCTGTTTTTTAAAAAATCCCCCAAATTTAGCAAGACAATTCTTGTAAATATAAATAGTAAAAATCTTTTTTTCTTAATCCTAAAAATATCTAAAGTGATTCCAGATGTATCAGTAAAAGTTCTAATATTTTCTTTAAGAACATTCACATAAAAATCAACCAAAATTCAGAGAATTTCTCTGGATTTTGGCTGATTTTTATGTGAATGTTCTTAAAGAAACATTTTTAATATTTCTTTTTTTCCTCCAAAAAATGTTCAAAAATTTCCCAAAAATGTTGAGAATGTGGACATCAGAAGATTCACTGTGAAAATATATTTTGTTTTCCACATTTTTAAATTTTTAAACGGTTCAATTTGACCCACAGGACGACACGAGGGTTAAAGAAGCATTCAGTGTATTTCCAGGTTCATCTGGAGGTTCAACAGCAGCTAATTAAGGAATCATTCCGTGTGTTCTGAGGTTTATTTGTAGGTTAAACAGCTGTTAATGAAAGAATCGCTCAGTGTTTATCTGACTCACAACGGTGGGCAGGGCTGCGTGTTGCAGGACTCCTCCTCTGGAAGCGGTTTAGCTGCAGAATCACATTTCCTCTCTGGAACTTCCTCATCGGTGTGTCGGTTTAAACACACAATGACTCTGAACTGAGAACCTGCAGCAGAAAAACACAGAAAGATCACGGCTGTGTTGTTGTAGCAGCAGACAGCGACCAGAGGGGGGCGTCGTAGCGTCGTCTGAGAACATCAGAGCTGCAGATGTAGGTCAGAGGTGTTCACATCCAGAACAGCCTGATATCAGGGAAACGCACTTCAGGCTGGATTCTGCTGCTGGATGGAGTTTCCTGTTCACCAGCTGCTTTATGAATCATTTCAAAGATTTTAAAGCAGCATCTGTCTATCTATGTATAAATATCTACGTATGGAAACAGAAGAACTGAGAAACGGCTCAGTTAGAATGAGAGGAATCCTAAAACCAACATGTTCCACATTCTCCCTACAGGTGTTCCTGAAACGGTTAAATATTCACATCTTTACGGCTTCTTCATCTCATTGGAAGCTCCTCTGTTCTCTGTTTCTGCTGACTTTATTTATTGGTTTTTCCTTTCAGTCTCTCGTCTTTTCCTCCTGTTGTTTTGTGTCACATTCTGTTGTGTTTTTTTCCATTGAGAGTCATTTTTCGGTCTCGTTTTTGTCATTTTCTGTCCATTTTTTTAGTTTTCTGTCTTGTCCAGTGTCTCGTTTGTCATTTTGTCGTGTTTTTTTCTTGTTTTCTGTCTCATTTTGTGTCACATTTCTTTTGTTTTCTTCTTGTTTTATGGTGTTCTGTCTCATTTTGAATCTAATTTGTGGTGTTTCATGTCATGCTTCTGCCACTTGGTCCTGTTTTTTGCTCTTTTGTGGCATTTTTTGGTCTCGTTTTTGTCATTTTGTGTGCTGTTTGGGTCGTTTTAAGTCTCATTTTTTACATGTTATGTCTTGTTTCTGTCATTTCATGTCTCTCCTTCATATTTTTCCATCTCTGCTCCTCATCAGTAGATGCTCTTCCATGCTGTATTTATTTTATTGTGGAAACACTGCCTGCAGTTCATCCTCAATCTGCCGTTGGTCTCAGCTGGCTTGAAGTTTGCGATGAGGAGTGCAGAAGTTTTAGGTTTGGACAGAATCTTGGTCAGACAAAGGGTGAATTTTGTGTGAATTTTTAAATAAAACCTGTAGAATAAAGTGGTTTTGGTGAAATATCTCGATTCTAAGCTGGATTTGTTTTCTAGTTGAGGGGCATGCCACAGAGGATGAGTTCAGGGACCACTAGAAAGTTAGAAATTAGGAAGCAACAGTTTCTGATCTGTGTTTAAAGATAATAGGCCTTTCAGAGCTGCCAGCAGCTCCTGGAGTTCAGGGTTAACTGGAGCACAAATCTGCAGCCGTGTCTGACAGAAACTCCCTGAATTTTTAGTCCATGACGGCCGGTTGCAGATGAGTCACTAAAAGCTTCATGTTTACACCCAGAAACACTCAGTTCTCTGGTGAAAACAAGCACTTTGTTATCGGTCACTTTGAAAGAACACAAACAGAATAAAGTGATTTGATGAAATATCACCATGGATTCTTAAATTTGTTTTCGAATGGAGCTGCACGGGGCGTTCAAGGACCATCAGAAAGTTGGAAATCTGATTATTCTTTCTGTTTTCACAACTTCTGGTTGATGAATGGTATCATTTTGGCCATTTTTTAAAAAAGATAACACACCTTTCTAACCTGCTAGCAGCTTTTGGAATTCAGAGAGTAAAATATACGATGAAACTTTTCTACTTTCACTGCAGTCAAAATCTGAAAGCAGCCATTTCTGCTGGGGTTTTTAAAGCTCTTATTCTACCTCTGAACTCTCAGAATTTTTAAAAATTGCCTGTTGGTTGCAGCTGAGTCACTGATGGCTTCATGCTTGCAATGAAGAGTGTTAAATTTTTAGTTTTCTATAGAATCTGGTTCAAGCAAACAGTTTATTTTTGGTGAATTTTAAACACGTGTAAAATAAAGTGATTTTGATTAAATATCATGATTGTATTCTTCCATTTGTTTTCTAAGGGAGCTGCATGAGACGTTCAAGAACCATCAGAAAGCTGGAAATTCAGTGAGTTTTCTGTCTTAACTTTTTCAGGTTCACAAATTCTGTCATTCTTGCATTTTTTACAAGACAGCATGTGTTTTTCTGGAGTTCAGAAGGTTAAAAATATTGTGATGATGAAACGTTTCTACTTTTACTTCAGTAAAAATCTGAATGCAGGACTTTCTGCTGGGGTTTTAAAGCTCTTGTTCTACCTCTGAACTCACAGAATTTTTAAAAAATGCCTGTTGGTTGCAGCTGAGTTACTGATGGCTTCATGTTTGCAATGAGGAGTGTGGAATATTTTGTTTTTTACAGAATCTGATTAATGCAAACGGTTTATCTTTGGTGAGTTTTTCCATGACATGTATAGAATAAAGTGTAAATGTAGACGTTTCTGGGTGTAGGGGTTCATAAATGCTTCATGCTTCACCTCAAAGCTCTCGTAGGAAAGTTGTCTTTAAAACAAAGTTTTTTATTCTTCTCCATCAGACTGACCTCTTGTCTCATAAATGAAGTTTATATTTTTGGTCTGACCTCTTGTCTTTTTATTTTTATTTTATTTTTATTTATTATTTAAGTTATTATTATCGTTCTGACCTCGTCCACAGGAGGCTGAACACTCGCTGAGTCCTCCTCTCCTCCACACAAACGGTGGCTGGGTGTCCAGCGGGACGTCGGTTCGAGGAGGAATCCGAGCGTTCCTATTGGGCGCCGATCCCCGAGGGCGTGGCCTGTCTGGTGTCCAACGATCCAATGAGGTGGAGGAGGAAGAAGGAGCTAGGACAGGAGGAGGAACAGGTCGAGGCTCCTCCATGGACACCGTTAGAGGACCTGAGGAGGGACAGGACGAGAAAGGAGTCCAATGATGTCATAATGAGGTCATAGCAAGCTGACAGCAAATGTGGAGCCAATGGAATCCATCTGGGTCACAAAAAAAAACACTGAAAAACACACTGGAAACCATGTTCTGATCACACAACCAAACCCAAACATGCTCTAATACGGCAACCACACCCGTCCTCATCAGAAACACCGTCATCAGAAACACCGTCATCAGAAACACCGTCATCAGAATCACCGTCATCAGAAACACCGTCATCAGAAACACCGCCATCAGAAACACCGTCCTCAGAAACACCGCCATCAGAAACACCGCCATCAGAAACACGTCATCAGAAACACCGTCCTCATCAGAAACATCGTCATCAGAAACACCGTCATCATCAGAAACACCGTCATCAGAATCACCGTCATCAGAAACACCGTCATCAGAAACATCGTCATCAGAAACACGTCATCAGAAACACCGTCATCAGAAACACCGTCATCAGAAACACCGCCATCAGAAACACCGTCCTCAGAAACACCGCCATCAGAAACACCGTCATCAGAAACACCGTCATCAGAAACACCATCATCATCAGAAACACCGTCATCAGAAACACGTCATCAGAAACACCGTCATCAGAAACACCGTCATCAGAAACACCGTCATCAGAAACACCGTCCTCATCAGAAACATCGTCATCAGAAACACCATCATCATCAGAAACACCGTCATCAGAATCACCGTCATCAGAATCACCGTCATCAGAAACACCGTCATCAGAAACACCGTCATCAGAAACACCGTCCTCATCAGAAACATCGTCATCAGAAACACCGTCATCATCAGAAACACCGTCATCAGAAACACCGTCATCATCAGAAACACCGTCATCAGAAACACCGTCATCAGAATCACCGTCATCAGAAACACCGTCATCAGAAACACCGTCCTCATCAGAAACATCGTCATCAGAAACACCGTCATCATCAGAAACACCGTCATCAGAAACATCGTCATCAGAAACACCGTCATCAGAAACACCGTCATCAGAAACACCGTCATCAGAAACACCGTCTTCATCAGAAACATCATCATCAGAAACACCGTCATCAGAAACACCGTGATCAGAAACACCGTCCTCATCAGAAACACCGTCCTCATCAGAAACACCATCCTCATCAGAAACACCGTCATCAGAAACACCGTCATCAGAAACACCGTCCTCATCAGAAACACCGTCCTCAGAAACACCGTCATCATCAGAAACACCGTCATCAGAAACACATCATCAGAAACACCGTCCTCATCAGAAACACCGTCATCAGAAACACGTCATCAGAAACACCGTCCTCATCAGAAACACCGTCATCAGAAACACCGTCCTCAGAAACACCGTCATCAGAAACACCGTCATCAGAAACACCGTCATCATCAGAAACACCGTCATCAGAATCACCGTCATCAGAAACACCGTCATCAGAAACACCGTCCTCAGAAACACCGTCCTCAGAAACACCGTCATCAGAAACACCATCATCAGAAACACCGTCCTCATCAGAAACATCATCATCAGAAACATCGTCATCAGAAACACCGTCCTCATCAGAAACATCATCATCAGAAACACCGTCATCAGAAACACCGTCATCAGAAACACCGTCTTCATCAGAAACACCGTCATCAGAAACACCGTCTTCATCAGAAACACTGTCATCAGAAACACCGTCTTCATCAGAAACACCGTCATCAGAAACACCGTCTTCATCAGAAACACCGTCATCAGAAACACCGTCTTCATCAGAAACACCGTCATCAGAAACACCGTCTTCATCAGAAACATCATCATCAGAAACACCGTCATCAGAAACACCGTCATCAGAAACACCGTCCTCATCAGAAACACCGTCCTCATCAGAAACACCATCCTCATCAGAAACACCGTCATCAGAAACACCGTCATCAGAAACACCGTCATCAGAAACACGTCATCAGAAACACCGTCCTCATCAGAAACACCGTCCTCAGAAACACCGTCATCATCAGAAACACCGTCATCAGAAACACGTCATCAGAAACACCGTCCTCATCAGAAACACCGTCATCAGAAACACCGTCCTCATCAGAAACACCGTCATCAGAAACACCGTCATCAGAAACACCGTCTTCATCAGAAACACCGTCATCAGAAACACCGTCATCAGAAACACCGTCATCAGAAACACCGTCTTCATCAGAAACACCGTCATCAGAAACACCGTCATCAGAAACACCGTCATCAGAAACACCGTCCTCAGAAACACCGTCCTCATCAGAAACACCGTCCTCATCAGAAACACCGTCATCAGAAACACGTCATCAGAAACACCGTCCTCATCAGAAACACCGTCATCAGAAACACGTCATCAGAAACACCGTCCTCATCAGAAACACCGTCATCAGAAACACCGTCCTCAGAAACACCGTCATCAGAAACACCGTCATCAGAAACACCGTCATCATCAGAAACACCGTCATCAGAAACACCGTCATCAGAAACACCGTCTTCATCAGAAACACCGTCATCAGAAACACCGTCATCAGAAACACCGTCTTCATCAGAAACACCGTCATCAGAAACACCGTCATCAGAAACACCGTCCTCAGAAACACCGTCCTCATCAGAAACACCGTCCTCATCAGAAACACCGTCATCAGAAACACGTCATCAGAAACACCGTCCTCATCAGAAACACCGTCATCAGAAACACCGTCCTCAGAAACACCGTCATCAGAAACACCGTCATCAGAAACACCGTCATCATCAGAAACACCGTCATCAGAAACACCGTCATCAGAAACACCGTCTTCATCAGAAACACCGTCATCAGAAACACCGTCATCAGAAACACCGTCATCAGAAACACCGTCTTCATCAGAAACACCGTCATCAGAAACACCGTCTTCATCAGAAACACCGTCATCAGAAACACCGTCATCAGAAACACCGTCATCAGAAACACCGTCCTCAGAAACACCGTCCTCATCAGAAACACCGTCCTCATCAGAAACACCGTCATCAGAAACACGTCATCAGAAACACCGTCCTCATCAGAAACACCGTCATCAGAAACACGTCATCAGAAACACCGTCCTCATCAGAAACACCGTCATCAGAAACACCGTCCTCAGAAACACCGTCATCAGAAACACCGTCATCAGAAACACCGTCATCATCAGAAACACCGTCATCAGAAACACCGTCATCAGAAACACCGTCTTCATCAGAAACACCGTCATCAGAAACACCGTCATCAGAAACACCGTCTTCATCAGAAACACCGTCATCAGAAACACCGTCATCAGAAACACCGTCCTCAGAAACACCGTCCTCATCAGAAACACCGTCCTCATCAGAAACACCGTCATCAGAAACACGTCATCAGAAACACCGTCCTCATCAGAAACACCGTCATCAGAAACACCGTCCTCAGAAACACCGTCATCAGAAACACCGTCATCAGAAACACCGTCATCATCAGAAACACCGTCATCAGAAACACCGTCATCAGAAACACCGTCTTCATCAGAAACACCGTCATCAGAAACACCGTCATCAGAAACACCGTCATCAGAAACACCGTCTTCATCAGAAACACCGTCATCAGAAACACCGTCATCAGAAACACCGTCATCAGAAACACCGTCCTCAGAAACACCGTCCTCATCAGAAACACCGTCCTCATCAGAAACACCGTCATCAGAAACACGTCATCAGAAACACCGTCCTCATCAGAAACACCGTCATCAGAAACACCGTCCTCAGAAACACCGTCCTCAGAAACACCGTCATCAGAAACACCGTCATCATCAGAAACACCGTCATCAGAAACACCGTCATCAGAAACACCGTCTTCATCAGAAACACCGTCATCAGAAACACCGTCATCAGAAACACCGTCTTCATCAGAAACACCGTCATCAGAAACACCGTCATCAGAAACACCGTCCTCAGAAACACCGTCCTCATCAGAAACACCGTCCTCATCAGAAACACCGTCCTCAGAATCTGCTGCTGGATTTATAACCCTGTCACAGTTTCATTCAGCCACTGGCCAGATGTAGCTCCATGCTACTTTAGCTAACAGATTCTACTGCAGCTAACAGGACAGAGCAGGTTTATTGGACTTACTGCGAAGCGACGCCCTCGCCGGCTCTTGGTCCCTCAGCTGGTCCCTCATTGGCTCTCGGTCCCTCAGCTGGTCCCTCATTGGCTCTCGGTCCCTCAGCTGGTCCCTCATTGGCTCTCTGGGCATCTCCCTCTCCGTCAGTCTCTCCTCCTTCTTCTCCAGCGGGACATAGAACTCGTAGTCGATGCCGGGGTTCTCCTTGTGGAAGATGATCTGGAGGAAAAAACAATAAAAACAATAAAAGCAGGAAGTCAGGATGAGCTGCAGGACGTGTAAGAGGGGATCCCTACAGCTATTTACTGCATGTCATACCCCTGTCCTTCTCTCTCCACTGTCCTCTATAATAATAATGATAATAAGAAATTAAAAGCAAAAAGGCCAAAAAATGACTGAAAAACAACCTTCAGGCCAAAAGTCAATCATCTGAATCTAACCAGCAGAAGTTTTGGGTGTGATCGGAGGTTTATTCTGGAAACAAGATCAATTCCTCCATCATCACAGATTATTGATCTTCTGTCCAATAGTCCAGATTAGAAGATAATAGAGAGAAACTTTTAGGTTTTTACCTTTAATAGTTCCTCAGATTTAATGAGAGGATAAACCTGATAAAGGGAGGGTTCATGGGTCGACGGGCAGATTTTAAATAAATGATCCTGGAAAGTATTTCATCCCTGAAGCTGAATCTGTCAAACAGTCTGAGATGAAGAGACTCTAAAAGCATTCTTGGAGATGCTTTAAGGTCCAGAGATGACAAGAAATCAGTTCCTTGGCGTGAAAAACGACACAAACCCAAAAACCTTTTCCTCTTTCTGTCTCTGCAGCAGCAAAGATTTGGAAATAAAAGTTTGTCTTTTAATAAATAAAAGTTTCTCTTTCTTTTGTCCATCTATTGACACAAACATCATCAGGAGTTCTTCTACTTCACTTCAAGCTTGTAAAACTCACTGCTGCAGAAAAACAACAGAAGTTCTATTTTTTTAATTATTATTTTCTATCATATATATATATATATATATATATATATATATATATATAATTTTTATTTTTTCTTTGTTCATTTTCTTCTATATTTGGGTTTCAATATTACTATTATTTATAATTTTTAGTTTTGTTTTTTTGTTTCTGTATTTGGGTTTATACATCCATACATAGATAATGTTTTTGTTTTTTTTTCCTATATGTGGGTGTTCCAGGGTTCAGCCTCCAGAATGCAGAGCTCAGGCTCCAGTTATTTCGACCCTCCAGGGTCTCGATGTAAAGCGTCCTTTAATAAGATCTGAGGTCGGCTCTTACTAAGCCCAGACAGTCAATGAGGCTCAGCAGCAGCTTCTTCATCCAGACATGAAGCCTCCTATCTGGATCAGAGCACCTCGGGCTCCAACAATCATATGGATCTGAGAAACATCCAGCGATTCTTATCTGCTTCCTGTTTGCTTAAAATAAAAGCCTTAATGCTCACATAAAGCTGCAGCAGAGCCGTGGTGGGTCCCGGTGCCTTCAGGGACTCGCCCTTCTCCTCTTCCCCTTCCGCCTGAGCTCTGGGTCGGCTGTAGGTGAAGGTGGTCCCCCCTGCCTGGTAGTCTCCTGGAGGGTCCACGGCCCAGCGTCCGTTCACCACCGAGGCCCCGGTGCCGCTCCGCATGGCTGCAGAGAGACAGATGTCAGCTCCATTCACTTCACTTTTTATTTAGTTTTACCTTCTGGAGATGTGACGGGATGTTAGCTTGAGAAAAAATTACCAAAATAAATCTTCATATTTTGCCAAATTGTTTATTTTACTTTTTTTTGTAAATTTGTCAAATATTGGCTGTTTGTAGGAATCAGATTCTGTGAAAAACTAAAAATTCTGTTCTTCTTGGTGTAAATGTGAAGGCATGACTGATTCTGCTGCAACCAACAGTCTCAGAACTAAAAATCTGTTTATGTCTCAGACTTTAAAAAGTTCCAGCGCCAAGTCATGCATTCAGATTAGTACTTCAGTCAAAGTAGAAAAGCATCACGATCAGATCCATATTTTAACACTTAAACCAGCAGCATGTTGGACAAGGATGTTATCTTTAAAAAAAGATCCCCAAAAGACCCGAAAGCACAAGCAATAAACTATAAAATAACAAAGAATCAGTGGATTTTCTTCTTGTCCTTAAACTAATCAGGTTAGACGTTTTCTTCAATCTGAGAAACTTAAACGAATCTTAAGATTTCATCAAAAACAATAAATTCTACATGTTGAATTTTAAAAATTGCCTAAAACTATGCAGTTTGTAATCATCAGATTCAGTAAAAAAATTACAAATTCAGTGCTCGTTGGCACAAACATGGAGAGAATCAGCAGAAACCCAGAGTCATGCTGCAAAAATTAAGAGAGTTTCTGTCTCAGATCTGAAAAATAACAAACACCTGCCTTCAAAATAAAAGTACAAAAGTATCATCATCAGAATATATTCAACGATCTTAAAAGCAGAAGTCACCAGAGGCTTTGAAAGGCACAAAAAAAAAAAACAAATGGCTCCATAACTCCAGAAACTGTAACAAAAAGCAAAGAGCATCGGATTTTCAACTTTCTGATGGTCCTTGAACTACTCACAGAGTTCCACTAAAAATCTGAGCTTCCAGTCAAGATGTTTGATCAGAATCACTTCATTCTGCTAAAAACAAGACGTTTGCACAAACCAGATTCTGTAAAAAACTTAAACCGTTGTCCTCCTCTGTGGCTCGGCTACAACCAGGAGTCACAGAAAATAAATTCTGTAAAACTAGAAAGAACGTTTCGATCTTCAACTGTTGGTCTTTGAACTGCCACTCTGTGGTGTTTTAAGTGTCCAGCAACAAAAAAAGCTCAGAATCTAGATGTTTTATCGATTCTATCATTTCTACGTCTCATTCTGAAAGAATCGGTGAACATCTAAAGAAGCTCAGCGTTTGGAGCTGAACATCTGGAGCTGAACGTCTGGAGCTGAACGTCTGGAACTGAACGTCTGGAGCTAAAGGTCTGCTGGGTTCTTAAGGAAAAAGCTCCTGTAGCTCAAACAGCCTCCTGACAGACAAACAGAGACTTTGGGGTGTGATGGACCAACAGCAGGAAGACAAACTCTGAGTAAACTCCACTGATTCCCTCCAACAAAAGCAGCTTTCTGAGCCTCAGTAAAGCCAGAGAACAGAGGCCAAATCTCAGCTCCAGATCTGCACTTTCCTGGCCAGCGTTTCCCTTTTCTTTGACTCATCTGGTCGTGTTTCCTACCAAGGTAGTTGGGGCTTGCTCTCCTCTCCACAATGTTGATGAAGGTGGCCCCTGGTGGGATGTCCAGGATCTTGTGGTAGCCCAAAGGAACCGTCGCGTTCTGAAAGCTTCCCGTCACCTTTCGGCAGGATGTCTCACGTCCTCCACAAACTCCACACCGATCGACCACCGAGCCGGATCCCAAGACGCCGTCACAGCCTTCGGTCTGAAGGAGAAGAACTTATATATTATTAAGACCTCACCAGACATCCGAAGATCTAAACTTTACCTGAAGATCTAAACCTCACTAGACACCTGAAGATCTAAACTTCACCAGACACCTGAAGTTCTAAAACCTACAACCTCACCAGACATCTAAAGATGTAAACCTCACCTGAAGATCTAGAACCTCACCAGGCATCTGGAGATCTAGAACCTCACCACACATCTGAGGACCTAGAACCTCACCAGGCATCTGGAGATCTAGAACCTCACCACACATCTGAGGACCTAGAACCTCACCAGGCATCTGGAGATCTAGAACCTCACCACACATCTGAGGACCTAGAACCTCACCAGGCAGGCATCTGGAGATCTAGAACCTCACCAAACATCTTCCGCCCACGCAGACATCGTTGGTGCTGACGTTGAAGCAAGTCGTTCCGTCTTGGACTCGTTCCGCCTGGCGGACGTAGAACCGGTAGCCGGCTGGTCTGCAGGTCAACTCACACTGTTTCTCCAAACCAACTGCAACACAAACACAAAACACCACAAATTAAAAACCATGAAGCATAAAACTATGTCCTCCGTCTGGTTTTATTGTTAACTGACGGCTATTTGCACCTTTACGGAGGTTAAAGCATGAAAATTATGTAAAAGCCATTTTATTCTGTTGTCTCGTTCCTTTAAGAACCTGGTCTGGTTGACTCCATCTAGAAGCCAGACATCTGAGTCTAAACCTGTAAATCTGTGAGATAAAGTTCAGGAAACCAGTGAACCCAATGAAAGAGTTGAGGTTTGAACGGAGACACCTGCAGGTTTCTTCCTCCACATCCTGTCCAACCTACAAATATTTAGACTTCATGTATTTAGGGTCTGACTGGGTGGGAGTTGGAAAGACGTCACACACCAAGAAACTTCTTTAAACTGGATGTTTTTACCAGGAAACAGAGCGATGCTTCAAGAGGAGCGTCGGTTTGCTTATAAATCTGGTCTGAAGATGCAGCAGAGAAGCTAAACATCATCTAAACATCAGCTCCAACACGTTCAACTGTTTATTCAGAGTTTAGCAGGAAACGGAGACTTCAGTCCAGAAACTCTGTGAAAGCTTCTTAAATATGTTGAAAGTCCTTCATCAATGTATAGAAATCTGTCATCAGCATAGAGAAGCATTTTATGATTATTTTTATTATTCTTATTACTGCAGGTTTCTGTTATTAGATATTGTAGATGTTTCTAAACATGAGATTGATTGAGTGTTGATATTTATTTGCAGAAAAATCTGTTAAAAGTCAGTCAAAATAAATATGTTCAAAATGTCCAAATATATAGAAGTGTCAGAATTTGATTGATTCACATTCCATAAATTATTTGTATGATTTATTGATATTTTTAGTAAAGATAGTGAAAACATGTTTTATACTGGACCAAAATAAAGCTGTATATGTAAGCTATATATATATATATATATATATATATATATATACACACACAACACGTTTAGAAAGCTACCGGTTAAATAAACAATTCATCAGAAACCATCATTTTAATTCAATGTTTAATTTTAGTCGGTTTAATCGATTTTCTGATTTTATTATTGATAATTAATTTTTAATTGGTTTAATTGATGAGTCTGAATAATGTTGCTGTGTTTTTCTTTATTAATTAGTATAAATCTCTAACATATTTGGTTTTAACGGCTGTTTATGTCGTTTCCAGGCAACAGTAACCTGTTGGTCCAATAAAAATTAAATGGAAATTAATTTTATGTTTAACTGGTTGGATTGATTTGAATGAATCTGAATGTTGTTTTTTGGCATAAATTCACAGTAATTTAAGTAAAAAAAATCATGATGTCAGTGTGCATATCTCAGCCTCAGCATCTGACAAACAGATGGAGAGAATATTTAGGAAGAGGAGGAATGGAGGGAGGAGAGGAAGACAACAGTTGTCCATCCATCCATTGATACCTTCCTCCCTCCATCCATCCATCCATCATCCATCCATCCCTCCCTTCATCCATCCATCCATCCATCCCTCCCTCCCTTCATCCATCCATCCCTCCATCCATCCCTCCATTCATCCATCCCTCCATCATCCCTTCATCCATCCATCCATCCATCCCTCCCTCCCTCCATCCATCCCTCCCTCCCTCCCTCCCTTCATCCATCCATCCCTCCCTCCCTCCCTTCATCCATCCATCCATCATCCATCCCTCCCTCCCTCCCTTCATCCATCCATCCATCCATCCATCCATCCATCCATCCATCCATCCATCCATCCCTCCCTCCCTCCCTTCATCCATCCATCCATCCATCCATCCATCCATCCATCCCTCCCTCCCTTCATCCATCCATCCCTCCATCCATCCTTCCATTCATCCATCCCTCCATCATCCCTTCATCCATCCATCCCTCCATCCATCCCTCCATCCATCCATCCCTCCTCTTGTCCCTCCCTCCCTCCCTCCGTCCTGCTTGTCTCCATCCGTCTGTCATAGTTTTCTTTGAGAGATTAGACTGGAGACAGTGAAAGTGGGAGGACTGCTGTCGTCTCTGCAGCTTTTTGTCCACCATTCTTGGTCCTCCTCGTCCTCCTCATCTCTCCTCCCGTCCTCCTTTAATTTCTGCTCTCTCAGCCTCGTCCTTTCCGGCTTCTCGGCTGTTTTTTGGTGAATCTGCTTCAGGCTGCAGCATCTCTGAGCTCAGTGTTCAGACAGTGGAACATATGTCGTCTAAATATACTTCCCCCCTATCTCTCCATCTAAACAAACTGCAGCAGCGACAGGAAGGGAGAGGGGAGGACAGGGAGGATGGGGGAGGACGGGGGAAGCAAATATTCAAGTAAAACAACACCTGCACGTGCAGCGTTTCACGCCTAAACTCCTGCTGCAGAACACAAGAGGTTGGAGGAAATATGAACAAAATCTGAGGGTCTTAGCAGCCAAAAACAAGAAGGAGGCCAAAAATTCAACACAAATACGACACCCACATGACAAAAACAACAGAAAAGAGACACAAAATCATCCAAGTGAGACTCACAAGGGAACAAGTAAGACACAAAACCACAGAAAACACAAACAAGACACAAAATGATGCATGTGAGACCAAAGTGCCCCAGATAAGGCAGTAAACGACAAAAATTCAACACAAATGAGATACCAACATGACAAAAATAGACAAAAACAACAGAAAAGAGACAACATCATGCAAACAGCATTCATAAGGAAACAAAAAAACACAAATGAGACACAAAGTGACACAGATAAGACACAAAGCTAACTACATGACACAAACTTGTGACAAAATTACAAAAAAAATGACGCAAACGCCCCCCCGATGAATCACCACCTTATCGCGGTGGAGGGCTTTGAGTGTCTGTGATCCTGGTGTTGTCCGGGGTTTTAGCCCCTGGTAGGGTCTCCCAAAGCAAACTGGTCCTGGGGGAGGGACCAGACTAAGAGGGATTCAGAAAACCCTGATGACAGCAGACAAATGGAACACCGCCATCTTGCTCGGGTTAGGATTACCGGGTCCTTCCCCTGGAGGCGGGTTGGATGGGAGCTCATCAGAGCCCGTCTGGTGGCCGAGCCTTGGGGTCCTGTGGGGCTTGGTCAGGTACAGCCAGATGAAGAAACATGGGGCCACCACCTAATAGGCTCACCACCTGTAGGGCAGGAAGTCGGGGTCGGGTGCTATTTTCACCAGATAGTAGACAGGAGTGGGCATCTAGGCACACCACCCCCTGGTGGCATAGACTAGCTCTGGGGATGTGAAATATCACCTCAAAGGCAGGGAAGAAACCTGAGCTGGAAGAGGTGGAGCGGTACCGGCTAGATATATTTGGGCTCACCTCCATGCACAGCAAGGGTTCTGGAACCAGAATCCTGGAGAGGGGTTGGACTCTCTCCTTTTCTGAAGTTGCCCAGGGTGAGAGGCTCTGGGTGGGTGTGGAGATACTCATTAACCCCCGGCTGAGCGCTGCTTTGTTGGAGTTCTCCTGGAGAACCAGAGGGTCATCTCTCTGAGGATAAACAGAGTATTTGGCCATCTTGGAGTCTCTTGGTGGTTGCTGGAAGTGGGACCACCTGGTGACTCCATAGTTCTCCTGGAGGACTTCAATGCTCACGTGGACAACGATGGAGAAACTTGGTGGAGGTGATTGGGAGGAACGGCCTGATCTGAACCTGAGTGGTGTTTAGTTATTGGACTTCTGTGCCAGTCATAGATTGGACATAACAAACACCATGATGGAGCAGAAGGTTCTCAAAAGTGTACCTGGTACCAGAGCACCTTAGGCCAAAGGTCCATCGTTGACTTGATAGTCATATCATCAGACCTGTGGTCATATGTTTTGGACACTTAGGTGAAGAAAGGAGCAGAGCTGTCAACTGATCTCCACTTGGTGGTGAGTTGGATCTGATGGAAGGCTGCTGGACAGACCTGGTAAACCCAAACCTGTAGTGAGGGTGACCTGGGAACATCTGGCAGAAGACCCTGCATCCCGGAGGAGGTTGGAGACATGGAGTCTGAGTGGTAGATGTTCAAAGCCTCCATTATAAAAGCAGTTGTTAGGAGCTGTGGCCTGAAGGTCACTGGCGCCTGTCAACAACCCAAAAACCTGCTTGTGGATACCAGCGGCGAGGGAAATCAGCAGGCTGAACAAGGAGGCCTTTAGGGCCTGGCTGGCTTGGGGGTCTCCTGAAGCAGCTGATGGGTACTGGTCGGCCAAAAGGGCTGCAGCTGCGGCAGTTGTAGAAGCTAAAACTCGGGTGTGGGAGGAGTTCAGAAAGGCTATGGAGAAGGACTTTCGGTTGGCCTCAAGGAAGTTCTGACAAACCGTCCGATGGCTCAGGAAGGAGAGGCAGGGCTTTGCTCAGGCTGTGTACAGTCGGGTGGAGAACTTCTGACCCATACTGGGGACATTGTTGGGTGGAGGAAAGAGGACTTTTAGGAACTCATGAATCCAGTAAATGTGTCCTCTATGGGGGAGGCAGAGCCTGAAGACTTGGGGGCTCTTCATTCATATCCATGGTATAGGTCACCGAGGTAGGTAAGAAACTCCTCGGTGGAGCCAGGTGTGGATGAGATTGGGGTTGGACCTGCCAGTCTACATGTGTTTTGTGGATCTGGAGAAGGCCTACGATCGTGTCCCCTGAGGGGCTCTGTGGGGGTACTGATGGAGTATGGGGTGCCAGGCTCTCTGATACTAGCCGTCCGGTCCCTGTACGACCAAAGTGAGAGCTGTGTGTTCATGGACCGGATCTCAAGGATCAGCCGGAGTGAGGAGGGTGTCTGGTTTGGGAACCTCAGGAGCTCATCTCTGCTTGTTGCAGATGATGTAGTTCTGTTGGTTCCTCAGACCTTCAGCAGCCCTGGAGGCAGCATGGCTCAGTAGGTAGAGTGGCCGTCTTGCAACCAGAGGGTTGCCGGTTCGATCCTCGGCCCATCGTGTTCATGTCGAGGTGTCCCTAAGCAAGACACCTAACCCCTAATTGCTCCTGGTGGGTCGTGGTTAGCGCCTTGCATGGCAGCTTCCACCATCAGTGTGTGAATGTGACGTATCTTGTAAAGTGCTTTGGGTACCTTGCAGGTATATAGTAAAGCGCTATATAAATACAGACCATTTACCATTGACCTTCAGCAGCCCTGGAGTGGTTTGCAGCCGAGTGTGAAGCGATGGGAATGTGGATCAGAACCACCAAGTCTGAGGCCATAGTTCTCTGATGGAAGCTGGTGGATTGATCCCTCTGGGTTGTGGGGAGTTGTTTCCCCAAGTGAACGAGTTCAAGTATCTCTGGATCACAGTTTAATCATTTGCTCCTTAAATAATGGTAAGGATAAATAACGGTCATTTTGTAGTAGGATCGCAGTCATGTGATCGTCAGCAGGTAACTGACAGTGTTCACTTCATGGTTACAGCGACGCCGTGTCTACAGCTTTATCTCCCAATGGGAAATCACGAACAAAGCCGTGGATCCAGATTATAAACCGCATCACTGCCACCATCTAATCACTTGGTCCTTGTGCCATTTCTGACCTTCCCTGAAATTTCATCCAACTCTGTTAGTCCGTTTTTGAGTAATGTTTCACACTGACAGACAAACGTACACCGATCGTCACATAACTCCGCCGTTCCTTGGCGGAGTAATAATGACTGAAGATACGTTTTCTTTCTTCAGAGTAAGATCTGCACCTATCGCCGCCTTGTTGGGGAGCGGGGCGCTCTGAACTATGGGAGGCCAGCAGAAAGGCGTTGGTGGCAGATGTTGATGAGAAAATCGATTTTCATTCAAACGAATCGACATTAAGTACAAACCCGAATCAATCGATAAAATCGATTTATCGCCCAGCCCTTATTCTGATTTAAAGCTCAGATTTGGTTCATTTTCCTGAAGGAACCGGAACCAAATGTCATGCATGATGCATTCAAGGACCAGCTGAAAATAGAAAATAAGATCATTTTTTTCTGTTATTCCAGTTTCAAGCTGATAAATTTTGGTCATTCTGAAGACTTTTTAAAGTAAACAGGCCTGTCAAAGATAGAGTGGAGTTCAGCCTTTAGTAGAAATATAAAACTCTAAAGGGTTAAACATCTCCAGGATGAGGAGCCTCCTGTCTGATCCAGCTGGAAACATCTGTGGACTCTTGGAGAAATAACTGAACACGTTGACTCCAGGTTTCAGTAATTTTTGTTGGATAAATAAAATAATATTTTTTTATTTCTGAGTTTTCTCTCCTTCAGTTTGTTTCCAGGACTTTATGTTGAACAGCTGGAGGTTAAAGGAATTTAAAGGGGTAAAATGAGCTTCAGTGTGTAAAATGTGGTTTGTGCTGGACGCTTGGTGTACTGAGTGTACTGTGTGTACTGGTACTGCAGTACTGTGGTGTTTCTGTAGTAGAACAGCTGCTTTCCCTCCCAGTCTGGAATATTCTGTCCCTGCTGAGGAACAAAGAGGAATGATCGTCATGGTGACAGAACGGCTTCACCTCCATCCTGAATCTATCTCAGCCACCAGGAATCTGCTGCAGCAGGGAGGAGATGTTTGGACGAAGCAACGGAAAAAGAAGAAAAAGAAGGAAAAGAAGGAGGGAGAATAAAAGGCTTTTCCTCTCAGCACCTCCCTGGATACTGCAGCGATCCGAGGATTCCTGAAGACGCTCCGACCAGAAACACCCAGAGTCAGTTTAATGATTCACCGTTTAACAGCCAGAGGAGACGTTTAACTCACTGTAGTTCATTTTAACTCACTGTAGTTCATTTTAATTCACTGTAGTTCATTTTAATTCACCGTAGTTCATTTTAATTCACTGTAGTATCATTTTAACTCACTGTAGTTCATTTTAACTCACTGTAGTTCATTTTAACTCACTGTAGGATCATTTTAACTCACTGTAGTTCATTTTAACTCACTGTAGGATCATTTTAACTCACTGTAGTTCATTTTAACTCACTGTAGTTCATTTTAACTCACTGTAGTTCATTTTAATTCACTGTAGTATCATTTTAACTCACTGTAGTTCATTTTAACTCACTGTAGTTCATTTTAACTCACTGTAGGATCATTTTAACTCACTGTAGTATCATTTTAACTCACTGTAGTTCATTTTAACTCACTGTAGTTCATTTTAACTCACTGTAGGATCATTTTAACTCACTGTAGTTCATTTTAACTCACTGTAGGATCATTTTAACTCACTGTAGTTCATTTTAACTCACTGTAGTTCATTTTAACTCACTGTAGTTCATTTTAATTCACTGTAGTATCATTTTAACTCACTGTAGTTCATTTTAACTCACTGTAGTTCATTTTAACTCACTGTAGGACCATTTTAACTCACTGTAGTTCATTTTAATTCACTGTAGGATCATTTTAATTCACTGTAGTTCATTTTAACTCACTGTAGGATCATTTTAACTCACTGTATTTCATTTTAGCTCACTGTAGTTCATTTTAACTCACTGTAGGATCATTTTAACTCACTGTAGTTCATTTTAATTCACTGTAGTTCATTTTAACTCACTGTAGTTCATTTTAACTCATGGTAGGATCATTTTAACTCACTGTACTTCATTTTAATTCACTGTAGTTCATTTTAACTCACTGTAGTTCATTTTAACTCACTGTAGGATCATTTTAACTCACTGTAGTTCATTTTAATTCACTGTAGTTCATTTTAACTCACTGTACTTCATTTTAACTCACTGTAGTTCATTTTAACTCACTGTAGGATCATTTTAATTCACTGTAGTTCATTTTAACTCACTGTAGGATCATTTTAATTCACTGTAGTTCATTTTAATTCACTGTAGGATCATTTTAACTCACTGTAGTTCATTTTAATTCACGGACGTTCATTTTAACTCACTGTAGGATAATTTTAGCTCACTTTAGGTTCATTTTGACTTACTGTAGTTCATTTTAATTCACGAACGTTCATTTTAACTCACTTCAACTCTAGTGTGTAGTGTGTTAGTTCTAGCGTGTTAACTCTAGCGTGTTGACTCAGTCCTCACCCTCAGTGAAAGGCTCCCAGTTGTAGAGGCGACCCATGAACTCCTGGGTGTTGAAAGCTGCACACTGCTCAGCTCTGGAGTCCAGAGGGGATCCTGAACACACCTGGACACACAAACAGGAAGTTAGAAAGGCTCTCTGCTGCCCCTTACAGGTGGACGAGAAATATATAATAAAGGATAACATGAGGCACAAACACACACTTCTACACTAACACAAAAACACACTTCTACACAAACACACACTTCTACAGGAACAAAAAAACACACTTCTACACAAACACACTTCTACACTAACACTAACACACACTTCTACACAAACACACACTTCTACACTAACACAAAAACACACTTCTACACAAACACACTTCTACACTAACACAAAAACACACTTCTACACAAACACACACTTCTACACTAACACAAAAACACACTTCTACACAAACACACACTTCTACACGAACAAAAAAACACACTTCTACACAAACACACTTCTACACTAACACAAAAACACACTTCTACACAAACACACACTTCTACACTAACACTAACACACACTTCTACACAAACACACACTTCTACACTAACACTAACACACACTTCTACACAAACACACACTTCTACACTAACACAAAAACACACTTCTACACAAACACACTTCTACACTAACACTAACACACACTTCTACACTCACACTTCTACAGTAACACAAACACACACTGGTCCAGGCTAACAGCTCTGGGCAGCAACAGCAACACATGGAAATAATAGATTCTCTGGAAGCAGCAGCTGACATAAATCCACCGTGGCATTCAGTGCACGACCACAGAACGACTGTGTGTGCACGTTTACGAGAGTGTGTGCACGTGTACGAGTGTGTGTGTGTGTTGTGCTCATGAGTCCGTACGGAGTCGTTTTAATGTTTTTGATCAGGCAGAGGAAAAACAGGAATAAAACTGCAAGAAATATGAAAAATAAGGAGAAATGTGTCCATCTGAATGTTTTTTTATTATTTCTACCCGTTCTATCATCTCACAGCCTCAGATTCCTCCTGGGCTTAGAACACATAATGAAAAAAAAGGCCCAAACGACACCAATTATCCCGGAAAAGTCTCAGATTTTTAGTGAAATGACCGTACGTTGCAGCTGAGTCACTCAGAGTTTCATGTTTGCTGAAAGCAGATCAGAATATTTTGGTTTTTGCAGCGCATAGTTCATGCAGTTTGTTTATTTCTGGTACATGTTTAAATGCCGGTTTTATGGAACATCACAGATTTCAACTGAGTTTGTGACCAAAAAGCACATTTCTTGGCCTTTTGTGTCATATTTCCATCATTATCAGTCATCATGTGTGTTTTTTCTGATTTTGTACCATTTTATATTTTTATTTGTCTCTTTGAGACAATCTTTGTTTATTTTCTGTCATTTTGTGTTTCATTTTCTTCCCTTTTCTATCTATTTGCACCTTTTTTGTGTCACATTTTTGTCTTTCTCTCTATTTTTTGGTCGTTTTGTGTCTATTTCTGGGGTTTAGTCTCATTTTTACAGCTTCTGTGTATCTCTTGTGTAATTCTGCATCTGGTTTGCATCATTTGGTTTCATTTTAACTGAATATTTTGTTCATTTCATGGCATCACTTCTTACACTAACTTGCTGTTTTACACTATTTCTTATTTTTGGCTCCAGAAAGCTTCAGATTTGACAGTTTTAAAAGCTAAAAACGGAGGAACGTGGCCTCGTTTCTACAGCTGAACGTATGAGAGTTGAGCTCAGACGTCGTTTTTCTGGCCGGCAGAAAGAATGCAGGATTAAGGAAGTTCCGCAGCAGATTTAGTTCAGAACTGGAGGCTGCATTCGTCTTTCTGTTGGTCTGGAGCTGGAGAACTTTCATCAAACTGACGTCAGAGTTCGTCTTTGTTCTTTAGAACTTTAGGACGTCTCCAGCTTCTAAAGTTCTTCAAACATTTTCCCTGAAGTCTGGATTTTACTCCCTTAACATGAACCCTTCCAGCCTCCTCAGCTCTTCAGAAGTTCCTCAAACATTCCGTATTTTATTCCCTTTTCCAGAGGGTTCACAGTTTTTCCCAGCCTTCTCCGGATTGTCGCTGTGCTCTTCTGAGCCGCTCTAATCCCTGCCAGCTCTGCAATCTTCTTGTCTTTCGCTGCTCTGATTGGTTCCTGCTCTCCTTTTTGTTTTGGTCTCTGTCGGCCCAGATGTCACCAAACAGCTGGAACGTTCCAGATGTCACCAAACAGCTGGAACACTCCTCCATGTCAGACCCAAGGCTCCCACGAGAACCAAAGTGGAACCAAAAGGCGTCTCTGAAGGATCAGGAGCTGTTTCTGATGTCTGTCCTCATCTCGGTTCTCTTTTAGGAGCTCTGAATGTTTTCACGTTTGTGGAACAGTAACGGTTGGTCAGAGATGGTTGGAGATGTTTCTGCTGAACAGAAACCAGATTAAATCCAAACCCAGCGTGTCTCTGTGTGTGGAGATGAATATTAATAGATTTTATGTGGAACAAAACAAATCAATATTTAAAAAATATAGAGTTCTTTCCAATCCATAATATAAAAAATAAGTTTTTCTTCAAATAACAATAACTACCAGTAAAATAAAGACATTTTGAGCTGATTTAAAAACCAGTAAAACAGCAGCAAAGAGAAAGGTAAGGCTGATGGAAAAGTCTAAAAACAAAGTTCTCCTCAGTCTGGTAGAACTCTGCAGAATAATCTGACTGCATTAGTTCTTCTAAAATGCAGCTTTACTCGATTCAGACCAGATAAAGAATCTTTATATTACACATATCTGCTGTTTTTAACTCATTTTACAGTTTTTGAAAGAAAACTCAGACCTTCTGATAATAATCTGCTGGTGGAGCAGCTCAGAGTTCAGATAAAACCAGAAATAAGACGTGGAAGATGGAAAACTGCTGCTGATTCAGACGAAGAAAAGCAGCTTTCGGAGGAAAGACGGAGTTCAGAGCAGAAGCTGTTAAAGTTCTGCTTTTATTTCCTAACAGGCGGAGCAGAGAGAAGCTTGTTCAGAGCTCCTGATCACACGACGCCGCCGTGTGAAGAAAAGCCACCAGGAGGGTTTTTATCTGGTCTTCTTCTGTCCACGTCGTTCCTCCAGCAGTCCACCACCTCCTCCACTACATGTTCATGTCCACACGTCCAGCTCATGTGATCAACATTCTCCAGATTATCTCATGATCGAGTGTCGCCGTTTAGCGACGCTTTAAGCTTTTAGCTTTTAGCCTCGACCTCCAGGAAACGCTGCTCATCCATCAAACCACCAGGAAGGACGAGGAAAGATGTGAATATCTGAGCCTTTAGAAGCAGGAAACACAGAAACTTAATGAAGTTTGAAATTTAATAATAAGTTTAATGGAGATTGAAGTTCAATAAACTTGATCAAAACGCCATAAATTTGAATAAAAAAGTTCTTTCTGCTGATAAATACATTAAAATAAATGAAGGTTTCAGGACCTGCATGTGAAGCTCTGGAGGAGTCTAATTCCTGGATGGGAGGCTCAGAAATTACTCTCCTTCATGCTAAGCTAAGCTAAGCTAAGCTCACAGAGTCAAACCCGACGTTTTTTGACTTAAATCAGGTCAGAAATGAGCCAAACGGTGGAATCAGCAGAAAATGTCCTGATTTTATGAAAGTGTTTATTTTATTTTAATTATTTTAAGGATTCTTCTTCCTCCTCTTTAGCACTTGGTTTCTTTAAATTCTGATCATTTTATGAGCTTCTGCTTTTATTTTGCTGCCTGGTTTCTATAAATTCAGAATAAAGACGTGAAGAGAATCAAAGCAAACAGGAGTCGGTTTAAAGAGACGGAAAAGCAGCAACTCCTGGTTAAGAGCAAATAAACCCAGAGAAAAACATCTGGAAACATCTGGAGCTGGTGGAGTCAGAATAACAGCCAACAGACCGTGGGGAGAGATCAGCTGGTAACTCTACCAGCTTTTTTTGCTCTGCTAGCTCTGTTAGCTCTGTTAGCTCCATTAGCTTTGCTAGCTCTGTTACCTCTGCTAGGTCTGTTAGACTCTGGTAGACTCTGTTAGCTTTGTTAATTCTACTAGCTCTGCTAGCTCTATTAGCTCTGTTAGCTCCATTACCTCGGCTAACTCCGTTAGCTCTACTAGCTCGATTAGCTCTGTTATATCTACTAGCTCTGTTAGCTCTGCTAGCTCTGTTAGCTCCATTAGCTCTGCTAGCTCTGCTAGCTCCGTTAGCTCTACTAGCTCTGCTAGCTCTATTAGCTCTGTTACCTCTGCTAGCTCTGTTAGCTCTGTTAGCTCTGTTAGCTCTACTAGCTCTGTTACCTCTGCTAGCTTTGCTAGCTCTGCTAGCTCTGTTACCTCTGCTAGCTCTGTTAGCTCTGCTAGCTCTGTTACCTCTGCTAGCTCTGTTAGCTCTACTAGCTGTGTTAGCTCTGCTAGCTCTGTTAGCTCTACTGGCTGTGTTAGCTCTGCTAGCTTTGTTACCTCTGCTAGCTCTGTTAGCTCTGCTAGCTCTGTTAGCTCTGTTACCTCTGCTAGCTTTGTTACCTCTGCTAGCTTTGTTAGCTCTGCTAGCTTTGTTAGCTCTGTTACCTCTGCTAGCTCTGTTACCTCTGCTAGCTTTGTTAGCTCTGTTACCTCTGCTAGCTTTGTTACCTCTGCTAGCTTTGTTAGCTCTGCTAGCTCTGTTACCTCTGTTACCTCTGCTAGCTTTGTTAGCTCTGCTAGCTCTGTTAGCTGTTACCTCTGCTAGCTCTGTTACCTCTGCTAGCTCTGCTAGCTCGGTTACCTCTGCACGTCTACTAGCTTTGTTAGCGCCTCTGCTGGGCTGCAGGAGTTTCCTTTCTGGGTCTGAGGTGTTTTTTTGGTTTCGTCTTCAGAAGTGGTAATCAAGGAGAAATTTAGACTCTTATTGTGAAAAACACTGCAGCCTTCATTCTCACTAATCTGTAATTAATAAAGAAACAAGCTTTTTTTTAAACCTGGGCTGGGTTCTACAAACAACTTTTTCTTCACACTGGAAGGACGAGCCCAGAATTAAACCACCAACCTCTGACATTTTCTCACATTTTTTCTGACTTGTCTGCTATTTTTCTGGCTTTTTATGACTTTTTGGCCACTTATCTGCCTTTTTTTCTGGCCTACTCAGACTTTTTTGGGGGGCTATTTTTCTTCCATTTTTTGGCATTTTATAAACAATAAACAGACCGACCCGGTCATTATCAAAAGTGAGAACTTGTTCTCAACTGACTCACCAGGTAACATAAAGGTTAAATAAAAAATAGAGACAAAAAGTCAGAAATATAGCAGAAAGTAGCCAGAAAAAAATGCAAAAAATAGAAAAAATAGCAATAAAAATAGCAGAAAATGTGCAAGAAAACGGCAGATAAGTGGCAGAAAAACAACAGAAAATAACCAGAAAAATGCCCCAAAAAACTGCACAAAAAAGTGTCAGAAAAAGGCAGAAAAAAAGCCAGAAAATGGCAGAAAAAAGAAGCCAGTAAAAAGCAGAAAAAGTCAGAAAAGCTGTAGCAATTGTAAAGCAGAGAGGACAATGAAAGCGTTTGGTTTCACGCCGTCATCTGGAGCGAGGCTTCCTGGAGTCGGATCTTTTTAGGTCATCCAGACCCTCATGCTGCTTCACTGTTAGAGACTCCCATAAATATTTACTCAGACAGAAACTCCGGTTTCACTCCTTCCTCCACAAACACTGCTCTCTTTCACTGCTGCTTAATGATGTCACTTCCTTTAGCACACACTCCTTCAGAAGACACGCCTCCAAACACGCTGACACATAATGGGACTAAATCACAAACACACATGTTTGAGTCGCAGCAAGTCCAGACGAAGCCTGCCGTCTCCAGAAGAACAAACTCTGGTGGAGAAGACCTGCCTCCTCTAAACCTCTGGTGGACAAATCCTCCTCCTCCTCCTCCTCTAGAAGAACAGAAAGCCTTCAGCAGCAACAGTTTGGTGTCAGAAGATAAACCTCCACCCAGAATGAGTCATCCTCACAGAGCTGCTATTAGCTGCTGGATCTGTTCTAACACGACCACCACAAAAAACAGCTGCTCTGATTCCATCACAGGAACAAACTGCTCAGGAAAGACTCGAGGAACACGACCAAGAGCCC
Organism: Acanthochromis polyacanthus; assembly: GCF_021347895.1. Classification (NCBI taxonomy): domain Eukaryota; kingdom Metazoa; phylum Chordata; class Actinopteri; family Pomacentridae; genus Acanthochromis; species Acanthochromis polyacanthus. The sequence continues at coordinate 40,986,387 of NC_067124.1, read as the reverse complement.
AGAGAGACATCCACCGAGTCTCCAAAGAAAAACAGTAAAGGTCTGAGAAGAGGAAAACGGTTCGACCAGCTGAGACCCAAAGTCAAAGTTATTCATGAAACACAGTTAAAAACAAAAAATACTACACAAATGAAACAGCAAGTCTGTAAAATGGTAGAAAATAGAAGAAAAAAATTATAGAAAAATGGCAGGAAATGGTAGAAAAATGGCTAAAAGCAAATAAAAAAAAGTCTGAAAAAAGCCTGAAAAGTTCTTGAAAAATGCAGAAAATTGCAGAAAAAGGGCAGAAAAAAATAATAGAAAAGTAGTAGTAAAAAAAGCAGAAAAATGGCAGAAACCAAGTCATGAAAAGAGGCAGGAAAGTGGGAGAAAACAACACAGAAAACAGCAGTGGAAGTGTGGCTGTTTGTTAATCTGATCATCTCCACTGCAGGAATAAACAGGGCTAGTTACCTGGTCACATGTTGCTTTGAGATATTTCAGTTCACGAGATTCAATTCTTCACTTTAGTTTTCATGCAGAAGCCAGCTGAAGGTTCCTGATGACCTCCTGAACTACAGCTTCTGTCTGTTCCTGTTCATTTGAACTCACTGTAGCTTCATTCTAAAGTCCTGCAGCTTTATTGTATGTATGTCTCGATAGATAGATAGACATTTAGGACAAATTTGTGTAATTTTGGAAGCTTTCATGTTTCCAGCTTCTCCAGTCACCAGTCAGTCAGTAGAGAGATGTTCCACCATGCTGGATGGATCTCCAACTTTCATTGAGTTTTTTTTTTTTTTGATTTCTGACATTCTCAGTGTGACAAACATCTTTCTGATCAGGTGTCCTTCTACTAAAACCTTTCTGATTGGCTCTCCTTTCAGAGCTGCAGGTGAGCAAATACCTTCACAGGAAGTCCAACAGAACTTTTCTTCTGGTCAGATGTCGGTGATCAGGACTTCAGAAGAACATTTCTTACCTGAGAGAAACACCTGCGATGCTCCTTCTCTGGTCCTGAACACCTGAACGCCTGTGAGGCTCCGCCCCCCTCCCTCCCAGGCTCCGCCCCCAGGTGAGGACGCTGCAGAGGGAACACGCCGCCGGCCGGTCCGGGTCGGTGGAGGGGGGAGGAGAAGGGTGAGGCTGGACGGGGCAGGGGAGGGGGAGGAGGAGCCGTGACAGAGCTCCACACCAACCGGTGACGGCCGGAGACCAGCGGGGAGGAGGAGCGGGAGAACGGGGGAGGAGCCGGCAGGAGGGGCCGCTGGGGGCCAGAGGAACCACCAGGACCACCAGAACCACCAGGACCACCACTGGACGGACCACCAGAACTGCCAGGACCACCAGAACCACCAGAACCACCAGGACCACCACTGGAGGGACCACCAGAACCACCAGGACCACCAGGACCACCAGGACCACCAGGGCTGGATGTCGGTGTTGGAGGATGGGGGTTAGTAGCAGCCTCCACCTCCTCCTGGTCCTCCTCTTCATCAGCTCCCCTCCCCTCCTCCTCCTCCTCCTCCAGTCCGGTTCCGCTGGCGGTTCCGTTGGCGGTGTGCCGGGCCTGGCGGTTGGGTCGGTGCAGCGGCAGCGAGAAGGGAACTCTGCCGTAACCGAACTGACCCGGACGAATGGAGGAGGACCTGAAACCGGATTAAAGTCAGACGAAGGAGAGGAGAAGCAGCTTTATCTGTAAAACTCATTTCATCCAGCAGGAAAAGCCACGGAGCTTCACAATAAAACTTTAAACCATCAGAAACATTCACACAGAAAAGAGCTCAATAAAAACAGCAAATATCATAAAAAAAAGAAAAGAATCAGTCACTCAATCAATCAATCAAATGTATTTCTAGAGCACCTTACAACAACATAAAAGAAGACCAAAGTGCTTTCCAACAGCATGAGAAAACAGAACAATTTGGTCATCATTTTAAGGAACGTTTCTGAAGAACATTCAGATAAAAATCCACCAAAATCCAGGGGGATTTTTTGTGAATATTAAAATTTGTAAAATTCTGTAAAATTTTAAGCTTTTTTTTTACTAAAAACAAGAATGAATGTGAATAAATGTGTGAATTTATTCTAAAACTTCACACAACTGTATTCTGTAGTGATGGAGTTTTCTAAACATTTTTCTTCTTATTTCTGTTAATATTGGGGTGAAAACGAGCCAAAGTGATTTTTTTAAATAATAAATTTACAATATTACACATTTATAATATTATAAATGTAATATTTTATACATTTACAATATGATTATTTATATCATTATAAATGTATGATGTGAGGAGAAATGTGTCTACGTTTGCTGCTTTTAAAACCAGGTTTAAAACCACCTCCTGGAAGTCAAAGCCTCCCGATTGGCTGAGACTGAGCGTCTGGCACCGCCCCCTCCAGCTCTAGCTGCTCCCGGGTTGGTCGGCCTCCTGATGATGCGACCCGGTTGGTTGTAGCCCAGCGAAGGCATGCGATAGGGCGGCTGGTAAACAGGAACTGCATCCTGATTGGCTGGAGAGAACTCCGGCTGGTAAAAAGGAGGCGACCGATTGGTCTGCCCTGAAATGGGAAGCCCCGCCTCTGAGGCAGGTGTGTTCCGGTACAGAGGCAGTCCCGGGCTCCGGTTGGAGGGGAGGGGCGGGGCGTAGGGCCGGTGTTGCCCCGGGTAACGGTGGGGGTGGTAGGGGTTGACAACGGCAGGTCTGACGCTCCCTGGCAGGTAGCCCGTCCAGGTGTGAGGGGAGAGGGGCAGAGTCTGGGGGGGAGGTAAACACCTGCGGCTCCTCTGAGACACGCCCACACCGCAGGTCTGAGAGCATTCTGACCACTCCCCCCAGATTGACCACACCCCCTCTGCTGGCTCCGCCTCCAACGCCTGGCGGGACCTCCGAGCCGACACCTGAGACACAAACACACAGTTTAGCATTTTATTAGCATTTTATTAGAATTTTATCAGAATTTTATTAGCATTTTATTAACATTTTAATAGAATTTTATCATTTTATTAACATTTTAATAGAATTTAATTAACATTTCATTATCATTTTATGAACATTTTCTTAGCATTTCATTAACATTTTTTTGAATTTTATTAGCATTTTATTAACATTTTAATAACATTTCATTATTTTATTAGCATTTTAATAGCATTTTATTATCATTTTATTAACATTTTATTAATATTTTAACATTTCATTAACATTTTAATAGCATTTCATTATTTCATTAACATTTTAATAGCATTTCATCATTTTATCAACATTTTATTAGCATTTCATTAACATTTTAACATTTTATCATTTTATTAGCATTTCATTAACATTTTAATATTTTATTATCATTTTATTAGCATTTTAATAGCATTTCATTATCATTTTATCAACATTTTATTAGCATTTTACACACAACTAAAAAATGACATGATTACATATATATAGAATATTTAATTTAACATAAATATCTGCCAGTGAGTCACATTTAAATTATTTTACTAAGTTTCTCTGTAGTGCTAAATTACAGAAATTATTAAATAAAATCATAGAAAAAACATTAATTTATATTTTTACTGTAAAAAAGACAGAAATGTAAATAATGCAAACATTTGAAAAATTCTGTATCATTGCCAGATAGCAGCACGGCGTCACTGTAACCATGACAACAGGTAAACACTCCATCAGCTGATTGTGATCCTACTACAAATCCACCTCTGAGGACTTATCAGGACTTATCCATCAGAAATGATCCAAGGACTGAGCAGCTTTGGAGGAGGACTGAGCAGCTTTAGAGGAGGACTGAGCGGCCTTGGAGGAGGACTGAGCGGCCATGGAGGAGGACTGAGCGGCCTTGGAGGAGGACTGAGCGGCCTTGGAGGAGGACTGAGCGGCTTTAGAGGAGGACTGAGCGGCCATGGAGGAGGACTGAGCGGCCTTGGAGGAGGACTGAGCGGCCTGGGAGGAGGACTGAGCGGCCTGGGAGGAGGACTGAGCGGCCTGGGAGGAGGACTGAGCGGCCTTGGAGGAGGACTGAGCGGCCTGGGAGGAGGACTGAGCGGCCTGGGAGGAGGACTGAGCGGCCTGGGAGGAGGACTGAGCTCTCAGGTCTTTTCTAGTGTTTGGTTTGTTCCAGTTCTTGAACATTGCAGTAATCCAACATTTCACCTTTTACTTATTTTATTTTTGTTCCCTGTTCCGCCACATTTCCACAGTTTTTTTTCCCTAATTAAGTTTTTCCAGAGCAGTTGGTCTCCACATGAACACCTGGCAGGAGGGTGAGAACAGAAAGAGGGTGAGGAGGTGAGGAGTGTTCTGTGGTAATGAGTGACATCAAACCAGCAGCTGGTTCCAGTAATGAGTCTCCAGCTGTGAACAGCGACTGGTTCAGACCAGCTGATCTGGGACCAGTAGCTGGGAGTCACTGGGAGCTGATCTGGGACCAGTAGCTCTGGCATTTTAAAGAAATGTTCACTTTTCAGCGGCACAGTTTAGAAGATTCAACAAGGAAAGATCAGGAAATTCTTCTGTATTTTTGTTGTATTTAAATTTGAAAAAATGTCATTATTTTTACAGATTTTTTATTTATATAAGGATTGAAAAATGGTGTCAATAATTATAAATTATTGTTGAAATAAATTCTGAGCATTAAACTTGAATTTAAGAGTTTCATCTACTTATTTAAAAAAGGAAACATACATTTGTGAATGCGTTTTACAATAAAAAATTTTAAAAATCTTTAATGTTAAAATGTTCTTTTTTGGAAAATAAATGCAGAAGTTTAGTTGGGATGTTTCTGGGATGTTTCCGGGACGTTTCTGGGACGTTTTCAGGACATTTTCAGGATGTTTCCGGGACATTCCTGGGACATTCCTGGGACGTTTCTGGGACGTTTCCGGGACGTTTCTGGGACATTTCCAGGACATTTCCAGGACGTTTCTGGGACATTCCTGGGATGTTTCTGGGACGTTTCCGGGACGTTTCCAGGACGTTTCTGGGACATTCCTGGGATATTTCTGGGACGTTTCCGGGACGTTTCCAGGACGTTTCTGGGACATTCCTGGGACGTTTCTGGGACATTTCTGGGACATTCCTGGGACGTTTCTGAGACATTTCTGGGACATTCCTGAGACATTTCCAGGACGTTTCTGGGACATTTTCAGGACGTTTCTGGGACATTCCTGGGACGTTTCCAGGACATTTTCAGGACATTCCTGGGACATTTCTGGGACATTTCCAGGACGTTTCCGGGACATTTCCAGGACGTTTCCGGGACGTTCCTGGGACATTTCCAGGACGTTTTCGGTACCTTTCTGGGACATTCCTGGGACGTTTCTGGGACGTTTCCAGGACATTTTCAGGATGTTTCCGGGACATTGCTGGGACGTTTTCTGGGACGTTTCCAGGACATTCCTGGGACGTTTCTGGGACATTTCTGGGACATTTCTGAGACATTTCTGGGACATTCCTGGGATGTTTCTGGGACATTTCCAGGACGTTTCTGGGACGATAATGGGATGTTTCTGGGATGTTTCTGGGACGTTTCCAGGACATTTTCAGGATGTTTCTGGGACATTCCTGGGATGTTTTCGCGACATTTCCAGGACGTTTCTGGGACATTCCTGGGATGTTTTCGGGACGTTTCCAGGACATTCCTGGGACGTTTCTGAGACATTTCTGGGACATTCCTGGGATGTTTCTGGGACGTTTCCAGGACATTCCTGGGATGTTTCTGAGACATTTCTGGGACATTCCTGGGATGTTTCTGGGACGTTTCCGGGACATTCCTGGGACGTTTCTGAGACGTTTCCAGGACGTTTCCGGGACATTCCTGGGACGTTTCTGAGACATTTCCAGGACATTTCCAGGTCGTTTCTGGGACATTCCTGGGACATTTCCAGGTCGTTTCTGGGACATTCCTGGGACATTTTCAGGACGTTTCTGGGACATTCCTGGGACGTTTCTGAGACATTTCTGGGACATTCCTGGGATGTTTCTGGGACATTTCCAGGACGTTTCTGGGACGATAATGGGATGTTTCTGGGACATTTCCAGGACGTTTTCAGGACGTTTCTGGGACATTCCTGGGACATTCCTGGGACGTTTCCAGGACGTTTCTGGGACATTCCTGGGACGTTTCCAGGACATTTTCAGGACATTCCTGGGACGTTTCTGGGACGTTTCCAGGACGCTTCCGGGACATTTCCAGGACGTTTCCGGGACGTTCCTGGGACATTTCCAGGACGTTTCCGGGACGTTCCTGGGACATTTCCAGGACGTTTTCGGTACCTTTCTGGGACATTCCTGGGACATTTCCGGGACGTTTCTGGGACGTTTCCAGGACCTTTCTGGGACATTCCTGGGACGTTTCCAGGACATTTTCAGGATATTCCTGGGACGTTTCTGGGACGTTTCCAGGACGTTTCTGGGACATTCCTGGGACGTTTCCAGGACATTTTCAGAACGTTTCTGGGACATTTCCAGGTCATTTCTGGGACATTCCTGGGACATTTCCAGGACGTTTCTGGGACATTTTCAGGACGTTTCTGGGACATTCCTGGGACATTTCCGGGACGTTTCCAGGACGTTTCCTGGGACATTCCTGGGATGTTTCTGGGACGTTTCCAGGACATTTTCAGGATGTTTCCGGGACATTCCTGGGACATTCCTGGGACGTTTCTGGGACGTTTCCGGGACATTCCTGGGACGTTTCTGGGACATTTCTGAGACATTTCTGGGACATTCCTGGGATGTTTCTGGGACGTTTCCAGGACATTCCTGGGACGTTTCTGAGACATTTCTGGGACATTCCTGGGATGTTTCTGGGACGTTTCCAGGACGTTTCCGGGACATTCCTGGGACGTTTCTGGGACGTTTCCAGGACGTTTCCGGGACGTTTCCAGGACGTTTCTGGGACATTCCTGGGACGTTTCCAGGACATTTTCAGGACATTCCTGGGACGTTTCTGGGACATTTCCAGGACATTCCTGGGACGTTTCTGAGACATTTCTGGGACATTCCTGGGATGTTTCTGGGACGTTTCCAGGACGTTTCCGGTACATTCCTGGGACGTTTCTGGGACGTTTCCAGGACGTTTCCGGTACATTCCTGGGACGTTTCTGGGACGTTTCCAGGACGTTTCCGGGACATTCCTGGGACGTTTCCAGGACGTTTCTGGGACATTCCTGGGACGTTTCCAGGACATTTTCAGGACATTCCTGGGACGTTTCCGGGACATTTCCAGGACGTTTCCGGGACGTTTGCAGGACATTTCCAGGACGTTTCCGGGACGTTCCTGGGACATTTCCAGGACGTTTTCGGTACCTTTCTGGGAGATTCCTGGGACATTTCCGGGACGTTTCTGGGACATTTCCAGGATGTTTCCAGGACATTCCTGGGATGTTTCTGGGACGTTTCCAGGACGTTTCCTGGGACATTCCTGGGATGTTTCTGGGACATTTCCAGGACCTTTCTGGGACATTCCTGGGACGTTTCCAGGACATTTTCAGGATATTCCTGGGACGTTTCTGGGACGTTTCCAGGACGTTTCTGGGACATTCCTGGGACGTTTCCAGGACATTTTCAGAACGTTTCTGGGACATTTCCAGGACATTTCCAGGTCATTTCTGGGACATTCCTGGGACATTTCCAGGACGTTTCCGGGACATTTCCAGGACGTTTCCGGGACATTCCTGGGATGTTTCCAGGACGTTTCTGGGATGTTTCTGGGACGTTTCCAGGACATTTTCAGGATGTTTCCGGGACATTCCTGGGACGTTTCCGGGACATTCCTGGGATGTTTCTGGGACGTTTCCAGGACATTCCTGGGACGTTTCTGGGACATTCCTGGGACGTTTCTGAGACATTTCTGGGACATTCCTGGGATGTTTCTGGGACATTTCCAGGACGTTTCTGGGACGTTAATGGGATGTTTCTGGGACATTTCCAGGACGTTTTCAGGACGTTTCTGGGACATTCCTGGGACATTTCCAGGACGTTTCTGGGACGTTTCCAGGACGTTTCTGGGACTTTCCTGGGATGTTTCTGGGACGTTTCCAGGACATTCCTGGGACGTTTCTGAGACATTTCTGGGACATTCCTGGGATGTTTCTGGGACGTTTCCAGGACGTTTCCGGGACATTCCTGGGACGTTTCTGGGACGTTTCCAGGACGTTTCCGGGACGTTTCCAGGACGTTTCCGGGACATTCCTGGGACGTTTCCAGGACATTTTCAGGACATTCCTGGGACGTTTCTGGGACATTTCCAGGACATTCCTGGGACGTTTCTGAGACATTTCTGGGACATTCCTGGGATGTTTCTGGGACGTTTCCAGGACGTTTCCGGTACATTCCTGGGACGTTTCCGGGACGTTTCCAGGACGTTTCCGGGACATTCCTGGGACGTTTCCAGGACGTTTCTGGGACATTCCTGGGACGTTTCCAGGACATTTTCAGGACATTCCTGGGACGTTTCCGGGACGTTTCCGGGACATTTCCAGGACGTTTCCGGGACATTCCTGGGATGTTTCTGGGACATTTCCAGGACATTTCCAGGACGTTTCTGGGACGTTCCTGGGATGTTTCTGGGACATTTCCAGGACGTTTTCGGTACCTTTCTGGGACATTCCTGGGACATTTCCGGGACGTTTCTGGGACATTTCCAGGACGTTTCCGGGACATTCCTGGGATGTTTCTGGGACGTTTCCAGGACGTTTCCTGGGACATTCCTGGGATGTTTCTGGGACATTTCCAGGACCTTTCTGGGACATTCCTGGGACGTTTCCAGGACATTTTCAGGACATTCCTGGGACGTTTCTGGGACGTTTCCAGGACGTTTCTGGGACATTCCTGGGACGTTTCCAGGACATTTTCAGGACATTCCTGGGACGTTTCTGGGACATTTCCAGGACGTTTCCGGGACGTTTCTGGGACATTTCCAGGACGTTTCCAGGACGTTTCTGGGACATTCCTGGGATGTTTCTGGGACGTTTCCAGGACATTTTCAGGACGTTTCCAGGACGTTTCCGGGACGCTTCCAGGACATTTCCAGAACATTCCTGGGATGTTTCTGGGACGTTTCCAGGACATTCCTGGGACGTTTCTGAGACATTTCTGGGACATTCCTGGGACATTCCTGGGATGTTTCTGGGACGTTTCCAGGACGTTTCCGGGACATTCCTGGGACATTCCTGGGACGTTTCTGGGAAGTTTTCAACACGCTTCTGAGACATTTCCAGGACATTTCTGGGACGTAACTCGGAATGTTTTCTCCTTTTTGTTCTCCGGTGATTGACTTATTTTTAGTTTGATTTGTTTTGAGCTCATCTCAGATTTCTGCTGAAACTGAACGTAGAAATTCAGTCTGTCTGTTTCTGTGCAGCCTGATGCTCAGATTACAATACAAACCTTCATCACAACCCACAGTCTGCAGTGGAAGACGTTTCCTTCTTCAGTTGCATTAATAAGAAAGGACGGGTCAGATGTAAATATGACAGAGAGCAGCAGCAGCATCCACTCAGAGACTTTTAGAGTCTTTTAGAGACACAAACTGACTGTTAGGAGTTGGTTTATGGGTGGAGAAGATCCTTTATTTTCCTTTTGGAATAAAACGCAGCTCTGACTTTCACTCAGGACGACCAGCGAAGGGTCATCCAGGAGAAAATAGCCGAACAAGAATCTGCTTTAGCTGCAACACAACATGACATCATCTGGCAGGAGGCAGCGTTGGCCAATCAGACGGTGAATCATCTCATATCAGCTGTTTTTTCACCGTTTACTGGAGGAGGAAAAGATAAAGCTGTTCTGCTGTTTGAGGCTTTAAACGCTTCATGTCTTTCTCTCATTCAACCTTTTCCACCACAATTACTCTAAAGTTCTTCAACGTTGTATAAACTTGTCCAAAATAACTCAAAGTTTGTCCAAAATGACCCAACTCCACCCAGAATGACAGAAATCTGTCCACAATTATTCAAATTTTGTCCAAATGAATAAGAAGACATGTCACAAATGACAAAAAAAGGCCCAAAATGACCCAAAAATTATCAAAGAAATGCCAAAAACTGTCTACAGTTCCTCTGAATTTGTCCAAAATAACTCAAAGTTTGCTCAAAATGACTTAAAGTTGATTGAAAATTACTAAAAGTTTGTCCAAAGTAACAAACATCTGTCCAAAATTACTCCAAAGTTGTCCAAAGGGACAAAACCTGCCCAAAAGGACAAGCAATGTCCAAAACAACTCAACATTTCTACAAATTAACTCAAAACAATTTAAAAAATCTGTCCATAATTACTCAAAACTTGTCAAAGTTGATATGAACTTTTCGAAAAGGGCAAAAAACAAAACGAGACTTTTCTGCAAAATACCTCAAAGTTTGTCCAAAATGACTCCAAATGTGTCTAAAGCGATGTAAAGCTGTCCACAGTTTATCAATATTTATTAAAAATGACTCACAAAGGAGCAGAATTTAACTAATCTGACCAGAGTGGAAAAAACAGAGTCCTAAATAGAAGTGAACAAAAATAAATCAGACATAAATAGAATACAACATGACATCATCGAGCAGAGAGCCAATCAGAAGCTTTTCACCGTTTAAAAAATAAAACCGTTCTGATGTGTTTTAAAAGCTTCCTCAGTTTCTCCAGTTAAACTCTGGAGTTCTTCTCTGAACCACCTCGTTTCTGTTTTCTTTCTGATTTCTTCATTTCATGCTGCAGAAAACGTTTAAAAAGAACCAAATCCATCATCACAAAGCTGAAAACAGTTTCTTCATTAATATTAATGATAAAAGTTGAGAGACCTCAGCTTGGACAGAAAAAACTTCCTCCTAAAAAGACTCAGAGTGGAAGAAAAGCTCTTATTTCAGAGACTCAGAGCAGTGAAGCTGAACTTTGGCCCTGATTTCTGCAAAGCATGACCACCATGGATTTAGTTTCTTATCTCTTCAACAACTTAAAGTTCAGATGACAGAGACTTGGCCAAAAACGATTCACACTTTCTCCACAATGACTCAGTCCTGTCCTGAACAACTCAAAGCTGAAAATGACTAAAAAAAAAAAACAAAAAATGACAGGAAAACGTGCTTAAAATGGAAGAAATCTGTCAGAAATGATGCAACCAAGTGACCAAAATGACTGAACGTTTCTCTAAAAGAATGCTAAACGTGTCCAAACTGACGTAAACTTGCCAAACAGTCCAAAAGGACAGATAATTTAATCCAACAGGACTCAAAATAGTGTTCAGAATTACTCAAAATACTATGTTAAAAACGCTATAAATATCTCCAGAATGGGATCAGAATTTATCCAAAATGGGATAAAGATGTTGAAAATGACAAGAACATCGCCACAAATGAGAAAACATTTGTTCAAAATGACATGAACTTGTCTTCAACAACTCAAAGCAAGTAGAAATTGACAAAAACCAAAAGAAAATGACAAGAAAACAATTCAAAATATTTCAGAAATGAACAAAAATAACATCCAAAATGGCTGAAAGTGTGTCCAGAATGACTAAATGTGTCCAGAATGACATTAGAATAGAACAAAAAAGGCTCAGAATTTGTCCAGAACGACTCTGATTTGTTGATTCCAGTGACTCTTTGCACCTTTAACCTTCTGAGACGTCAGGACTCACCTTCCTCTTGGTCTTCGTCACGGAGGTGGTCGCCTCCACGAAGCTCCACAGCACCAAGATCCTGGAGGACAGAAAATCGACACAGGATTTATGAGCTCTTTAAGGTTCTGACATTTCCTTTAAAACTGTGGTGAGAGGACAAACGATCAGATGTTCTAGTCGGTGGACTAAAGTTTCTTTATTCCTTCAAGGTCCACAATGTCTCAATCCACCACTGGATGTTTTAACAAGCTAGTATGTCCAGAACTACAAGGAAAACCTGTCCAAAACGACTCAAAGTTTGTCCAAAATGGCCCAAACTCTAGTAAAATCAATTGGATATTGTCAAGAATGACTGAAAGGGTGTCAAAAACGCCCCAAAACCTTTCCAAAAACGCATAAACCTGTCCAAAAAGAAGAAAAAATTGCCAAAAATGATTCAACTTTTGTCCCAAAAGATTCAAAGTGGACAAAATTACTCGAGGTTTGACTAGAATGACAGTTCATCCAAAACTACGTCAAGTTGGTCCAAAATGATTGAAAACGTGTCCACCATGATATAAATTTGTCTAAATAGGACAAAAATTTTGTCTAAAATTACCAAGAATCTGATTCAAAGTTTGTCCAAAATTAATCCAAAATTGTTTAAAAACATATAAACTTGTGAACAACAAAAATGTCCAAAATAAGACAAGAACTACACAGAATGACATTAACTTGTTGAAAATGAGTCAAAGTTTGTCCAAAACTACTCAAACCCAAAGAAAAATGATGTAAACTCTCCAAAATACCTCCAAAAAAGAGAGTTCATAAGGACAAAAAAGTTGTTCAAAATACCTCAAAGTTTGTCCAAAATGACAAAAACAGATCCAACATAACTCAAAGTTTGGTCCAACAATCGTTCCTTTTAAAGCAGAGACATCCGATCACCGTGGATTCTGTTTCCACTGCAGGAGAAAAGTTTCTTTATTCCTTCAGGATCCACAGACAAACATCTCTGAGACATTTAAACAGACTTACATGTCCACAATTAGTCAGAACTTGTCCAAATTGACATACAGTGCCTATCATAAGTATTCACCCCCTTTGATGTTTTACCCTTTTATTGCTTTCATAAATCAGTCATGGTCAATAAAATTTGGCTCTCTTAACACAAAAATTCATTGGAAAAAAACTCTTTAATGTCAAAGTGAAAACAGATTTCTATAAAGTAATGTTAATGAAAGAAAATTATATAAATGAAAACAATTGTTTGCATAATTATTCCCCCCCTTCAAGTCAGTATTTAGTAGATGCACCTTTGGCTGCAATCACAGCAGTGAGTCTGTGTGGATAGGTCTCAGTCAGTCTTGCACATCTGCCCACTGTAATTTTGCTCCATTCTTCTTTGCAAAACTGCTCAAGCTCTGTCAGGTTGTGTGGGTATCGGGCATGAACAGCCCTTTTCAAGTCCAGCCACAAATTCTCTATAGGATTGAGGTCTGGGCTTTGACTCGGCCACTCCAGAACATTTACCTGGTTCTTTTTTAACCATTCCTGTGTAGCTTTTGCAGTATGTTTGGATCATTGTCTTGCTGGAAAATAAATCTTCTCCCAAGACATAGTTCTCTTACAGACTGAAAAAGATTGTCCCCCAGGATTTCAGTGTATTTTGCAGCATTCATTCTGCCCTCTATCTTTACAAGCCTTCCAGGTCCAGTTGCTGAGAAACATCCCCACAGCATGATGCTGCCACCACCATGCTTCACAGTGGGGATGGTGTGTTTTTGGTGATGTGCAGTGTTTGGTTTCCTCCAAACATGACGTCTTGTCTGATGTCCAAAAAGCTCAATTTTGGTCTCATCAGACCAAAGAATCTTCTTCCACTTGACCATGGAGTCTTCCACGTGCTTTTTGTCAAACTCTAGTCCAGATCTAATCTGACTTTTCTTCAACAGTGGCTTTCTCATTGCCACTCTCCCATAAAGCTTTGAGCGGTGAAGAACCCGGGCAGCAGTTGCTACATGCACAGTCTCTCCCATCTCAGCAGCTGAAGCTTGTAACTCCTTCAGAGTAGTTGTAGGAGTCTTGGTGGCTTCTCTCACTAGTCTCCTACTTGTAGGTCACTCAGTTTACGAGGGCGGCCTGATCTAGGCAGATTCACACAAGTGCCATATTCCTTCCATTTCTTGATAATTGATTTCACTGAACTCCGGGGGATGTTCAGTGCCTTGGAAATGTTTTTGTAACCATCCCCTGAATTGTACTTCTCAATAACCCTTTCCCTGAGTTGCTTAGAGTGTTCTTCTGTCTTCATGGTGTAATGGTAGCCAGGAATACTGATCAACCACTCTCTGGACCCTTCAGACAGATGTTTTACAACTCAGTCACTTGAAACACACCCACACCACTCAGGTGATCTTCATTTCACTAATTGTGAGACTATTGGCAACAATTTGATGGACCTCTATTGAATTAGACCATGAAATTAAAAAGGGGGTGAATAATTATGCAAACAATTATTTTCATTTATATAATTTTCTTTCATTAACATTACTTTATAGAAATCTGTTTTCACTTTGACATGAAAGAGTTTTTTCCAATAAATTTTTGTGTTAAAAAGCTAAATTTTATTGACCATGATTGATTTATGAAAGCAATAAAAGGGTAAAACATCAAAGGGGGTGAATACTTATGATAGGCACTGTAGATGCATCTAAAAGGACAAAAAAAATCTAAATAAGTCGAAGGTTGCCCACAATGATTCAGACTAATTCTTCTCCAGAAAGACAGAAATGTGTCCACACTCAGAAAAACTAAATGTAAAGAATGACGAGGTCTGGAAACGAGTCCAAAACTCTACATCTGACTAAAAGAACTTCAAACTTCCCCAAAATGAAACAGAGATTCTTACAAATGACTGAATTTGTCCAGAATTACAGAAGCTTGTCTGAAGAATCACAGTGAGTCAAACATACTGAACTCAGCTGGACTCAAAACTTGGTTCAGAAAGTCAAAAACCCTCAAACTGTGTCCAAATCAGCAAAGACCTTTTAAAAAGACAGTAAGTCTGTCTAAAGGGACACAAAAACAGCTGACAGTGACTCAAACCTGACAGGAGTGAGTGTAGGACGACTGAAAAAGTGTCCAAAATGACGAGAACTGCACGAAACTGATGTGAAAATGCGACCAGAATTACTTAAAGTTTGTCAAACGGGATTCAAAAATGTCTAAAATGACTTTAACAGACAGACAGCGGTCAAACGGGACAAAAATCTTGTCCAGAATGAGTTTAAATTAGCTGAAAATGACTAAAAAAAGATCCAGAATGACTCAACAAACAGAACAAAACTAGTCTGAAGCTGTCCAGAATTATAAAAACATGTCAAAGTTATGGAAAATGTCCAAAATGACAAAAACCTGTCCACTCTTACTCAGAACAAACAAAGACCAGCCCAGAAAGCCCAAAATGTGTCCAAAATGACAAAACCTCGACACACATGAAGAAACCTTAAAGTTTTCCCCCAAAATGGCAAAAACTGAGAATCTGTCCAGAAAAAGCAGAGAGACGTTCTGTCTTCATCATCCTGGAAGTCCAACCTGGTCCAGCAGAAACCTGTCCAAACAAAAACATGTCCACAATGACTCAATGTCAAAAATAACCGAGACGTGACCAGAACCACCCAGCAGTGATTCTTCAGGTTTGTCCTCAATGAGTCAACTCGTCTCAACATTCAACTCGAGTTGGTCTAAAAGGACAGAAACAGGCCGAATGTGAGCCAAAGTTTGTCTAAAATGACTAAAACCAGCCAAAAGGACAGAAAAATGTCCAGAATAACTGAAAAGACGTCCACAAGGACGAAAACCTGACGGCCACAAGGAGTCAAGTTTTCCCAAAATGACTCCAGAAAACTGGTTGAAAATGATCAAAATCTGAATCCCAAAGTTTGTCTTCAGGGACAAAAACTGTCCACAATCACTCCAAACCAGTTCCAGATGACTAAAGTTGAGTCCAAACTGACTCAGAATCTGCCTAGATGACTGAAGAACAGCAGAAGAACCTCATCAGTCACATTTATTAGTTCTGTTAAACTTCAGGTCTGCGGCTCAGAGGAACTAAACTTTCTGTTTCCTTCTTAATGGACCTGTTGAATCTGGAGGTTTGAACCCACAGCAGCAGGTTTCCTCTGGTTCCTCTCTAACATCAGAACCTCTGAGCTCCTCCAGGTTTCCTCTGGTTCCTCTCTAACATCAGAACCTCTGAGCTCCTCCAGGTTTCCTCTGGTTCCTCTCTAACATCAGAACCTCTGAGCTCCTCCAGGTTTCCTCTGGTTCCTCTCTAACATCAGAACCTCTGAGCTCCTCCAGGTTTCCTCTGGTTCCTCTCTAACATCAGAACCTCTGAGCTCCTCCAGGTTTCCTCTGGTTCCTCTCTAACATCAGAACCTCCAGGTTCCTGCTGGTTTACTGGAGGTGAAAGTTTCCCATCAAAGCTCCTGTTTCTGTCTGTAATTATCTCCGCAGTAAACCAACACACAGACAAGTGCAGCAGAAACAAGTGGAACCAAAACCTCCACATCTGCTGGAGCTGGACCCGGACTCCCAGAACCGACCGTCACCGCAGCCCGCAGGCCACATGCGGCCGGTAATTGGTCGCTGCTGCCCGGTGCGGTGCACCGCAGCGGTCTGGGGAAGCTCCCCGCTCCAGACGACACAATTACCCCGAAAAACTCAGACAAAGGTCCTGCAGTCCGACACAACAGAGCCGCTCAGGCCGAAGTAACGACCCCCTACCCGGGTCCACGTTTCCGCGGCCGCTACTGTGGCACGTTGCAGAATAAACGGAGCTGAGGGGCTCCTCCAGCGGGGAAACTCTCCCAGAACCGCCCTGAGCTTCTCCTCCGGCCGGATTCAGACCCAGCTCGGCGCGTAACGACCAGGAAGGCGCCGTGCGTAAAACCAAACCGAGCCTCCGAACCGAACCTCCCACGGTTTTACCTGCACAGCAAACTGAGCCGCATGCTCCTGATCCCCGGTCCGGGTGTTTTCCTCTCACACGGTCCGGTCCGGTCCCCTTCCTCCTGTCACTCTCCGTGACTCTGTCCACGGCGGGGAGGTCCGTGTTTTTTCTCCTCCTTATTGACGCCTGGCAGCCGGGGGGCCGCTGGGGGAGGAACGGGAGGAAAGGGGGAGACAGGAGACACAAAATGGACACATTACACAACTCTGGTTCACACGCACGAACCCGCACACCGAGTGGGGCTGAGCTGAGCTAGTTTCACAATCCCACCTCAGAATTACAACACAAACACTTTATTAATACAACACAACAAACAACTTTATCATCACCCAAAGAATTCAACAAAACAACACAATACAACTTTAACAGCTAAAGGAGAACACAACAGCACAAAACAAAACAACAACTTTATTAATACAACACAAGAAACAACTTTATTAACACCCAAAGAGAAATTCAACAACACATTAAGACATGCTGCACCGTGTTGGTTCAGCCCGATCAGGAGATAAACATCTACTGGGTTATCCTGGACTCATGCTGAGCCAAACTGGGCCGTACTGGGCCGTACTGGGCCAACACGTTGGTCCTGGTGCTCTGGTTCCTCTGCAGGACTTTAACCTCAGTGAATAAAAACGTGACTCTCAGTGAAATCCGTTTTCCTCACTGCTCTCATTAAATGTCTGCAGAAGGAGGAGGAAACATCTCTTTAGGATCAGTCACATACTTTACTCTCCAAACAGGAGCCTGCTGTGCTTTCCAGCCTCCTGACAAACAGAATAAATCTGATTCTGAGAGTCCCTCGGCTGCAGATGGAATCAGATCAACAGAAACCAGTTCATCGGTCGCTTTAACTTCAGACTCAGATCCAAACTGAAGCATGTCGGCTCTAAAAGTGAGCAAACAGATCAGTCACAAACATGGCTTTGTTTCATCCTAACAAATAAATCAGCTTCCACTTTGAACTGGTGTGTTTTTAGCTGTAGGCCGTTAGTGGAAGAGTTTATCAAGACAAACTCTGAGTCATTCTGAAGCATGTCCAAGTCTTTTTCTAAAACTTTATCAACAAATGTAATCTTTATGGGGAGTTTCTGGACAATTTCTGAGTGATTCTGGTCCAACACAAACACTAACAGCTCAAAGACAAAGTCAACCACACATGCTCACAGAGAATCAAACGTCCAAAATGAAGAAAAAATAGTCAGAAATGACTCAAGACTCAGCATCAGTGACTTCAGATGTGTCTAATCTGACAAACACGTCTCAAAAACGACTCAAAATGTGACCAAGAACTCAAAGTTTGTCCTGAATGACCAGATTTGTCAAAAAATGATGATGAATACCTCCATGTTTCCAGACTTTTCCTGTCTACTCTGCTCATCATCTGTGGAGAGATGTTCCACCATTCTGGATGGATCTCCAGCATGTTTCTGCTGCATTTATTTTCATCTCAGTCTCTCTGAGGAAACACTGCCTGCAGTTCAACCTGAGAATTTTCTGAATGTTTTGAAAAATGTGTTCACAATGACACAAAAATTTTAAAATGATTCACACTCTTTCCAAATAATTCAAAATGTTTTTAAAAAGCCCATAAAAAGTTTAAAAAAAAAAAAAACCTTCAAAAATTAATTCACAAATGGTCCAAAATGAATTCTGAACAAAAAGTGAGAATTAAAAATGGTCCAGAATGACTAAATCGTCCAGCTTGGCATCAACCGGCCAAAAATGACTCAACACTCGTCCTAACTGACACAGAAACGTGTGAAAAAGACTCAAGACTTGCCCCAAATTAGTCAAAAGGGGAAGAAATGACAGAAATGGTGCCAATTTACTCAACAGTCGTCCTCAAAGACTCACAAACAGTCCAGAATGACTGAATGTGTCCAGATTGGCAAACATCTGTCAGAACGACTCAGAAACTAGATTTTAAAAAATGACTCAGATTTTATCTCAAATAACACGTTTGTCCAAGATGACTGAAAACTTTCGTCAAATGAGCTCAAATGGACTCCAAATGTGTTAAAAACCACTCAGCAAGTTAAAAAAAATCACCAGAAATGATCATAAAGGACTTAGTGCTCATCCAGGACGGTATAAACCCCAACCCTAAACCCGTCCACAACAAAGGGCTTTTAAAATGGCTCAGAATAATAAATTGTTCAAAATTACAACACATGTCCACCATGAGTCACAGTTATGACTCAGAAATAGTTCAGAGTGAGTGACTTTATCTAAGATACCATAAATCTATCTGAAATGATGCAAAGTTTGTTGAAGATGGTTTAAAATGAGTCAAATTAGTTAAAAACGACCCAGAAATGTTCAGGAATGACTCTAAAACGAGCCCAGATCTCTGAAATAATCCATGCGCTGCGTCTGGATCTGGTTTCTGTTGATCTGTGGTGTTTTTAGAGCCTCAGGGATGGGCAGAGCTGCATGACACATCATTAACAACATCATGAAGAACAGACCAACAGGATTAAATCAGTCAGAAAAGAAGGACAGGAAGTAGAAAGTCTGAAGTCCTCTGTTCAGAAACCATCTCCTTCAGGAACGTTTCTGGTTCCGCTCCGACACATATTAACGCCCTGGAGACGCACATCAAACCCACCACATTACAGATTCAATGGAAGAGGCGTGGAGGGAAAGATGAGGGCAGATTCCAGATAAATACCCTCTGAGGCAGCAGCCTGGGTGTGTTTCTAACCACCGTGTCCATCAGTCATCATCTATAATTAGTCAGAGGTCACAGATCCAACCTCCTCCAGCCTCTGCCTGGACTCAGTGTGGCCCAAACCACTTTAAAATGGTTTAAGATCCCTCAGTGGAAGTCCTAATGGATAAACCCGTCCAATCACATCGAATCTGACATAAAAATGTCAAAATATGGGAAAGATTTTTAAAGGCCTCCAGCAAAAGACTCAAAGTTTGTCCTAAATTCCTCAGCGTTCACACAAATGGTGTAAATCTGTTTAGAATTGCTCCAGAAACACTCAGAGTTTCTCTACTTTACTCAAAAATAAATAACATAACGCTAAAGTTTGTCATAAAGGACATAAAATGGTCCAAGAACACTCAGCATGTTTTCAGAGTCAAAGAATATTTGAATGTTCCTGAAAATCTGTCAGAAAAGACTAAAAAATGATCCATAATGAAGAACAGCTGATTCAAGGTTAGAAAGCAAAAAGAAATAAACGACTTCAAACCTGTCAAAGAGCGAAAATGACGTGAAGTTACAGAAAATGTGTCCAAAATGGCACAAATATGGAGAAAAAGACTCAAAACCACAAAAAAAAGTTTGTTCAAAATGGCAAAAAATACCAACAAAATAAAATAAACATTATTTAATCTTTATCCACAATTATTCTGAATTTGTCCCAAATAACGAAAAACTAAAATTTTGACCAAAATAACTAAAAGTTTTTTCAGAATGACTGAGATACACGATGAAAACCTGTGATGTGTCCACAAGCCTTGAGTGACTAGATCCTTCCAGTGACTAGAGCCTTCCAGTGACTAGAACCGTCCAGTGACTAGAGCCTTCCAGTGACTAGATCCTTCCAGTGACTAGAGCCTTCCAGTGACTAGAACCGTCCAGTGACTAGAGCCTTCCAGTGACTAGAACCGTCCAGTGACTAGAGCCTTCCAGTGACTAGAACCTTCCAGTGACTAGAGCCTTCCAGAGACTAGATCCTTCCAGTGACTAGAACCTTCCAGTGACTAGATCCTTCCAGTGACTAGAACCTTCCAGTGACTAGATCCGTCCAGTGACTAGAACCTTCCAGTGACTAGATCCTTCCAGTGACTAGAACCTTCCAGTGACTAGATCCGTCCAGTGACTAGAACCTTCCAGTGACTAGATCCTTCCAGTGACTAGAACCTTCCAGTGACTAGATCCGTCCAGTGACTAGAACCGTCCAGTGACTAGAGCCTTCCACTGACTAGAACCTTACAGTGACTAGAGCCTTCCAGAGACTAGATCCTTCCAGTGACTAGAACCTTCCAGTGACTAGATCCTTCCAGTGACTAGAGCCTTCCAGAGACTAGATCCTTCCAGTGACTAGATCCTTCCAGTGACTAGAACCGTCCAGTGACTAGAACCTTCCAGTAACTTGATCCTTCCAGTGACTAGATCTTCCAGTGACTAGATCCTTCCAGTGACTAGATCTTCCAGTGACTCGAACCTTCCAGTGACTAGAGCCTTCCAGTGACTAGATCCTTCCAGTGACTAGAACCGTCCAGTGACTAGAACCTTCCAGTAACTTGATCCTTCCAGTGACTAGATCTTCCAGTGACTAGATCCTTCCAGTGACTAGATCTTCCAGTGACTCGAACCTTCCAGTGACTAGAGCCTTCCAGTGACTAGAGCCTTCCAGTGAATAGAACCTTCCAGTGACTAGATCCTTCCAGTGACTAGATCTTCCAGTGACTAGATCCTTCCAGTGACTAGAACCTTCCAGTGACTAGAACCTTCCAGTGACTAGATCCTTCCAGTGACTAGAACCTTCCAGTGACTAGAACCTTCCAGTGACTAGAACCGTCCAGTGACTAGATCCTTCCAGTGACTAGAACCTTCCAGTGACTTGATCCTTCCAGTGACTAGATCTTCCAGTGACTAGAACCTTCCAGTGACTAGATCCTTCCAGTGACTAGAACCTTCCAGTGACTAGAGTCTTCCACTGACTAGAACCGTCCAGTGACTAGAGCCTTCCAGTGAATAGAACCTTCCAGTGACTAGAACCGTCCAGTGACTAGATCCTTCCAGTGACTAGAGCCTTCCAGTGACTAGAACCATCCAGTGACTAGAACCTTCCAGTGACTAGATCCTTTCAGTGACTAGAACCATCCAGTGACTAGAGCCTTCCACTAACTAGAACCGTCCAGTGACAAGAGCCTTCCATTGACTAGAGCCTTCCACTGACTAGAGCCTTCCACTGACTAGATCTTCCAGTGACTAGAACCTTCCAGTGACTAGAGCCTTCCACTGACTAGAACCTTCCAGTGACTAGAACCTTTCAGTGACTAGATCTTCCAGTGACTAGAACCTTCCAGTGACGAGAACCTTCCAGTGACTAGAACCTTTCAGTGACTAGATCTTCCAGTGACTAGAACCTTCCAGTGACGAGATCCTTCCAGTGACTAGAACCTTCCAGTGACTAGAACCATCCAGTGACTAGAGTCTTCCACTGACTAGAACCGTCCAGTGACTAGAGCCTTCCAGTGAATAGAACCTTCCAGTGACTAGATCCTTCCAGTGACTAGATCCTTCCAGTGACTAGAACCTTCCAGTGACTAGATCTTCCAGTGACTAGATCCTTCCAGTGACTAGATCTTCCAGTGACTAGATCCTTCCAGTGACTAGAACCTTCCAGTGACTTGATCCTTCCAGTGACTAGATCTTCCAGTGACTAGAACCTTCCAGTGACTAGATCCTTCCAGTGACTAGAACCTTCCAGTGACTAGAACCATCCAGTGACTAGAGTCTTCCACTGACTAGAACCGTCCAGTGACTAGAGCCTTCCAGTGAATAGAACCTTCCAGTGACTAGATCCTTCCAGTAACTAGATCTTCCAGTGACTAGAACCTTCCAGTGACTAGATCTTCCAGTGACCAGATCCTTCCAGTGACCAGAACCTTCCAGTGACTAGATCTTCCAGTGACTAGAACCTTCCAGTGACTAGATCCTTCCAGTGACTAGAGCCTTCCAGTGACTAGAACCATCCAGTGACTAGAACCTTCCAGTGACTAGATCCTTTCAGTGACTAGATCTTCCAGTGACTAGAACCTTCCAGTGACTAGATCCTTCCAGTGACTTGAGCCTTCCAGTGACTAGAACCATCCAGTGACTAGAGCCTTCCACTAACTAGAACGTCCAGTGACTAGAGCCTTCCATTGACTAGAGCCTTCCACTGACTAGAGCCTTCCACTGACTAGATCTTCCAGTGACTAGAACCTTCCAGTGACTAGAGCCTTCCACTGACTAGAACCTTCCAGTGACTAGAACCTTCCAGTGACTAGATCTTCCAGTGACTAGAACCTTCCAGTGACTAGATCCTTCCAGTGACTAGAACCTTCCAGTGACTAGAACCGTCCAGTGACTAGAGCCTTCCAGTGAATAGAACCTTCCAGTGACTAGATCCTTCCAGTAACTAGATCTTCCAGTGACTAGAACCTTCCAGTGACTAGATCTTCCAGTGACTAGAGCCTTCCATTGACTAGAGCCTTCCACTGACTAGAGCCTTGCACTGACTAGATCTTCCAGTGACTAGAACCTTCCAGTGACTAGATCCTTCCAGTGACTAGAACCTTCCAGTGACTAGATCCTTCCAGTAACTAGATCTTCCAGTGACTAGAACCTTCCACTGACTAGAACCGTCCAGTGACTAGAGCCTTCCATTGACTAGAGCCTTCCACTGACTAGAGCCTTGCACTGACTAGATCTTCCAGTGACTAGAACCTTCCAGTGACTAGATCCTTCCAGTGACTAGAACCTTCCAGTGACTAGATCCTTCCAGTAACTAGATCTTCCAGTGACTAGAACCTTCCAGTGACTAGAACCTTCCAGTGACTAGAGCCGTCCAGTGACTAGAACCTTCCAGTGACTAGAACCTTCCAGTGACTAGAGCCTTCCAGTGACTAGATCCTTCCAGTGACTAGAGCCTTCCAGTGACTAGATCTTCCAGTGACCAGATCCTTCCAGTAACTAGATCTTCCAGTGACTAGAACCTTCCAGTGACTAGATCTTCCAGTGACCAGATCCTTCCAGTGACCAGAACCTTCCAGTGACTAGATCTTCCAGTGACTAGAACCTTCCAGTGACTAGATCCTTCCAGTGACTAGAGCCTTCCAGTGACTAGAACCATCCAGTGACTAGAACCTTCCAGTGACTAGATCCTTTCAGTGACTAGATCTTCCAGTGACTAGAACCTTCCAGTGACTAGATCCTTCCAGTGACTTGAGCCTTCCAGTGACTAGAACCATCCAGTGACTAGAGCCTTCCACTAACTAGAACGTCCAGTGACTAGAGCCTTCCATTGACTAGAGCCTTCCACTGACTAGAGCCTTCCACTGACTAGATCTTCCAGTGACTAGAACCTTCCAGTGACTAGAGCCTTCCACTGACTAGAACCTTCCAGTGACTAGAACCTTCCAGTGACTAGATCTTCCAGTGACTAGAACCTTCCAGTGACTAGATCCTTCCAGTGACTAGAACCTTCCAGTGACTAGAACCGTCCAGTGACTAGAGCCTTCCAGTGAATAGAACCTTCCAGTGACTAGATCCTTCCAGTAACTAGATCTTCCAGTGACTAGAACCTTCCAGTGACTAGATCTTCCAGTGACTAGAGCCTTCCATTGACTAGAGCCTTCCACTGACTAGAGCCTTGCACTGACTAGATCTTCCAGTGACTAGAACCTTCCAGTGACTAGATCCTTCCAGTGACTAGAACCTTCCAGTGACTAGATCCTTCCAGTAACTAGATCTTCCAGTGACTAGAACCTTCCACTGACTAGAACCGTCCAGTGACTAGAGCCTTCCATTGACTAGAGCCTTCCACTGACTAGAGCCTTGCACTGACTAGATCTTCCAGTGACTAGAACCTTCCAGTGACTAGATCCTTCCAGTGACTAGAACCTTCCAGTGACTAGATCCTTCCAGTAACTAGATCTTCCAGTGACTAGAACCTTCCAGTGACTAGAACCTTCCAGTGACTAGAGCCGTCCAGTGACTAGAACCTTCCAGTGACTAGAACCTTCCAGTGACTAGAGCCTTCCAGTGACTAGATCCTTCCAGTGACTAGAACCTGTTTCTGGTCTAATCTGAGGCAGCAGTAAATCAGGAGGAACCTCTCACTGTGTGAATCCAGAGACCAGGACCCGCCTCAGCCTCAGGGGGAATCCTCCATGAAAACTTCATTAATAGAAGCCTGGAGTCTTTCATGGAGGAACTGAGGAGCCGGGAGTCTTGGAGATGAAACAGGTCGACCAGAGGAGCGTTCATGTTCACAGGTGCAACAAACGTGTCCAGATGTGATTTACAGGGACTCTTAGTGTGACCAGCAGGTCTTCCTCACTGGAAATAATGAGACAGAAAAGTGTCTGGTTGGTTTTTTATGTCTGTATCTGTCTGTCTGTCTGTGTACTTTTTTATCTGATGAATAGGGAATTTTGGTGATTTGTTAAAATTAGACAACAGTCTGGTCAAAACATCAAAATTTGTCCAAAATGAACTGAGGTTTGTCCAAAATAACTAAAAACCTGTTCAAAAAACCCAAAAGTATGTTCAAAATGCAGCTTTTATTTCTATTAAATGTCAAAGTTTAACTGAACTAGGAAAATAAACCTTGATGCTTTGGATGCTCCGGCTCCGACTTTGCTACATCCTTGCATAGCATAGCATAGCACAGCATAGTTTAGCATAGCACAGCATAGCACAGTACAGCACAGTACAGCATATCATAGCACAGTACAGCACAGTACAGCATATCATAGCACAGCATAGCATAGCATAGCATAGCATAGCATAGCATAGCACAGCACAGCATACCATAGTTTAGCACAGCACAGCACAGCACAGCACAGCACAGCACAGCACAGCATAGCATAGCATCCAGATCAATAATAATCACATTTAGAATCCATTTAATCATCTGGTCAATATTTTATACACTGACTCCGTTCATGAATCAAATCTGAGTTTAGCGAATAAAAATCAGCAGGAAAACACAGAAGAACACGTAGCAGAAAGTTACATTTCATGTTTCTACTTCACATGAAGCTATATCGACACGTAGCTCCACCAACGCCCTCACTGTCTGTGCATGTTTGAGAAGAAGAAGAATGTTCCAGGCTCAAGGCAGAACATACATGACACAGATATTCATACGTGTGCTGCATTTACCGACGCTGCGCATGCATGTAGTGTTCCACAGAAACACGCATGTAGAATGTATGAAGCTGTAACAGCTACAGGTCAGGGGTCACATGACATTCAGACACCAGTTCTAATAATAATAATGGATTAGATTTATGTAGAGCTTCACAATGGATCCATCATTCATTCACTCACACATTCTCACTCTGGTGGTGGTAAACTACATTTGTATCCACAGCTGCCCTGGGGCAGACTGATGGAAGCGTGGCTGTTAATCCACGCCTACGGCCCCTCTGACCATCACCAACATTCATACACCAGTGTGAGAGCAGCACTGGAGGCAAGGCGGGAAAAGTGTCTTTCCCAAGGACACAACATGACTAGGCGAGAGTGGGAATCGAACCGCCGACCCTTTGATCATTGGACGACCCGCTCTATCACCTGAACCACAGCCTCCCCAGTTGGAATAAAGCTGAACTAAGTTTGTCAAAAATTGCTCAAAGTCATGAAAACTCCCTAAAAACTGCAGAAAATGACTTTAAAACGCTCCACCATCACACCGTGTCACAAACGTCTGCAAAGTTACTCAAAGTTGGTCCAAAATGATTCGTAAAGTGTTGAAAATGACCCAAAACTGTCCAATATGGGGGGGCAGCAGAGGGTGGATGTGGTGGTCTGGAGAATGACCAGAGAGGGGGTCAGGGTAATGCTGGGCAAGACTGGAGGTCCAGATGTAAGGCAGGACAGGGATACAGCACGGGGCAATACCGGGCAGCACGGGGCAGCACGGGGCAATACCGGGCAGCACGGGGCAGCACGGGGCAATACCAGGCAGCATGGGGCAGCACGGGGCAGCAGGTGACTGCAAACAGACGTAAATGTTGGTGATAAACACAGGAGCAAAAGGTGCAGGGCCAAAGTGAAGCTACGATGTGGCAGCGAGTGGAGGCTGAAGCCAGTTCTTGTTGTGGAGGAGGAGACGTCAGACGTTCTGCTGAGGAGAACGATTAGCTGCTGCAGAGAGCAGCATGGTGGAGCAGGACAGACAGACCAGGAGAGAGAGGGAGAATGAAGAGGCAGAATAGGGGAGAAACAGAAGAAGGAGGGACAGGGAGGACAAAGGGAGGTCAGGTGGAGGCTGATGCAGGGAGCAGAGGCGTGACAAAGACGTCGTCCACGTGACTACAAAACTGTTGAAAACGACTCAGAAACTGTCCAGAAAAACACAAAAAAATGTTCAAAAGGACCCTCAGTTAGTTGAATAATGAGACAAGTCGCCCAAAATGATCCAGACTGATTAAATGTATCCAAAATGACATAAATCTGCCAAAACAAGTCAGTTTATAACACAATCACTGCAATAGTGCTGATAAGGACTCAGAGTTTGTCCAAAAGGATGCAAAAATTGTTTAATAAAATGGCTCAAAAAGTGTTGAAAATTATGTAAAACTTGTCCAATAAGATTCAATATTGTCCAAAATGAGACATAAATTTCTGAGAATGACCACGATCCAAAATTACAAAAATCTTTCCAAAATGGCTTAAAAACTGTCAAAAATGACTCAAAACTTGCCCTAAATTCTGCAGCAACTGTCAGATATTGTTGATCCGGACAGAAACATGGACTGAAGAGGGGAAGTCTGAGGAGGACGGACAGGAAGACAAAGACAGCCAACAGGAAGTGGAAGATATTTGCACCAATCCTGAGCCAGATCAAAGCCGGAGGACAAACTGTCGACATCTTTCCTCTGATTCTGGAGATCAGAGCAGAAAGCTTGAAACAGGAAGTACGAGGGTCTAATGAGGAGACGAGGTCGAAGCGGTCGCCTCTAATTGGCCGAAAAAACTTGTTCCAATTAGTCCCACAAAGAAGCATTGTTGTTTGTTGAGAAGAACCACTGGTCCACATAAACAACAACAACAACAAACATCTATGAACAGGACGGACAAATGACATAAACTTACACAACATGATGAGAAAAATCATCCAAAATGACCCAAAATCTGTTTAAAATGACATATTTTTATCCAAAATCATCCTCAGAGGAAAACCAAAACTACTGGATGAATAAATGAATTCAGCATGGCTCAGAAACATGTTGGAGATCCATCCAGCATGGTGGAACATCTACTGATGATGGAGGAACATCTACTGATGATGGAGGAACATCTACTGATGATGGAGGAACATCTACTGATGATGGAGGAACATCTACTGATGATGGAGGAACATCTACTGATGATGGAGAAACATCTACTGATGATGGAGGAACATCTACTGATGATGGAGGAACATCTACTGATGATGGAGGAACATCTACTGATGATGGTGAAACATCTACTGATGATGGAGGAACATCTACTGATGATGGAGAAACATCTACTGATGATGGAGAAACATCTACTGATGATGGAGGAACATCTACTGATGATGGAGGAACATCTACTGATGATGGAGAAACATCTACTGATGATGGAGGAACATCTACTGATGATGGAGGAACATCTACTGATGATGGAGGAACATCTACTGATGATGGAGAAACATCTACTGATGACGGTGAAACATCTACTGATGATGGAGGAACATCTACTGATGACGGAGGAACATCTACTGATGACGGTGGAACATCTACTGATGATGGAGGAACATCTACTGATGACGGAGGAACATCTACTGATGACGGTGGAACATCTACTGATGACGGTGGAACATCTACTGATGACGGTGGAACATCTCTCTACAGGAGTCGTGTTTGTGGAGGACGTGAAAATGAAAACGTTCACATTCAGAGTGACTCAAAATTGATCAAAAATGACTAAATCTTTTCCAAAAAAACTGAAATATTTTCTAAAATGATGCAAACTTCTCCCCAAAAACTGAAAAAAAAAATGCAAAATGACAAAAACTTCCACTATGTTGGAAAAATTGCTCAAAATGAGCCAAAATTTATAGATTTGAACAAGAAAACAAGAATCAAAGCTGTAAAAAATAAACCCAGACCGGGTTATACTAATACTGGAGACTTGAGAGTTCATTTGGTGTAAAGAGTGAGACCATTAAACTGTGGATCAGAGAACATGGAGCGATGGAGGGAAGCCAGGATCTGATATCTGAGAGACTCCTGAACAACATTTAGTCTGAGATGTTCCCTCTGCTGGTCTTTAACCATCCCTGAACAAACATCAGACTCTGAAGGTCTGAACGTTGCTGGAATAATGGATCTGGTTAAAGACTGGGAGCTCTCAGAAGGTCAGCAGAGGGTGATTCCTCACAGAGCTTTTGTTTTCAGCAGATTCTAAAGCTCTGAAAGTTCCAGCAGGTTATTTATACCCAAAGGAAGCAGCTCTATTCTGGGAGTCGTCCTCCATCAGGTTGACAGCTCCATGGTGATACCAGGAACAATGCTGCTTATCTCCAGAGCTGGACTTCCAGGACAACACCAGGATCTGGAACCACACCGTCATGTTCCAGCATTAATAATTTATCTTCTCTGGATGTCTTCATTGTTGTAAAGCTGCTGAGAACTTCTCAGATCTGCTGTCATTGTGTTTCTGTCAGGAGATCGATCCAGGCTGGGATCAGGATGTGGCCTTCACATGGAGACCTCTGCTTCTTCATGTCCATGTTTATACGGTAAATACTGATGCTCCACTGGGTGAGATTAGGCATCAGAAATACTCAGTTAAATTCGGACGACAAACTCTAGATTTTAGTTTGGACACAGAAACTGCAGCGGCTAAGTTCTACCAGTAAAACTACCTGGTTGAGTTCAGGAGTAAAGGTTTGAACATAAAAGCCTTTGGGTTTCGTTTACACGTCTAAAACTGACGGTTGATTTCACGGTTTAATTCATCTAAATCAGTTGGTAATTTTCAACATCAAACTTTCTTGGTTCAGTTTAGACACCAAACGTTCTTTACTTCATTTCAGACATCAGAGTTTCTGAGTTCGGTTTAGACTCCAAAAATACTTTGGTTAAGTTTAGCACCAAGACTACCGGGTTAAGATTAGACTGAAACTACTGAAGTTGGGTTGTTGTTTAAACTTGGTCTTACCTGGTTATGTTTGGCTACAAAAACTCCTTGAGGTAAGTTTAGATCTCAAAACGACTTGGTCACGTTCAGAAAAAACCTACTTGGTTTGGTATAGGCTACAGAACCACGGTTCCAGTTAGGGTTAGGGTTGGGTTTAGGTTTAGGGTTGGAGTTAGGGACCACACACTATTTGGGTCCATGTAGTAAAACTTCGTTTGGCTCTTTGGTTAAACTATAGAACTACTTAGTTTGGTTTCGGCACCAAAGTTTTTTGGTTAAGTTTAGCCATAAACACTACTGGCTTAAAATTAGGGTACAAAACTCTTTCAGTTAATTTTAGGCACCAAAATCTACACGGGTGAAGTTTAGCCACAAAAACTACCTGGTTAGGTTTAGTGACTAAAACTGTTTGGCTACATTTAGGCTAAAAACTCTCTGGTTAGGTTGAAGCTACAAAACTATGCGATTAAGTCAAGGCACTTTAACTACACGGGCTTGGTTTCTACACCATCATCTACTCTGTCCAGATTAGCCAATAAAACTACTTGGTTCATTTTATTCACCAAACCTACTGGGCTGTTTTTAGACACCGAAACTGTTTGGTTACGTTTCAGCATTAAAACTACTTACGTTTGGCCTTAGAACTGCATGATTACTTCAGACGCTAAAACTATCTGGTGAAAACACCAAAACTGATATTCAAGTTGAACCAAAACTTCACAGGTTTAAGTGAGGAACTAAAACCAGCTGGTTCAGTCCAAGCATCAGAACTATAAGTTTAGACACCACAAAGGCACAAAAACTTTGTTGCTAAGGTTACGCTACAAAACTACTTGGATAGATTTAGAAAAGGATCATAGTTTGGATTAAAATACATCCCGTCGCTATGGTTACTGCATATTATGAAGCTCCATTTGGATGAAGGTCACTGGGTTGGAATCAGGTCACTTCCTGTTTTTATTGATCAGAATATTCTCGG
The DNA here is from genome assembly GCF_021347895.1 of Acanthochromis polyacanthus. Taxonomy (NCBI): domain Eukaryota; kingdom Metazoa; phylum Chordata; class Actinopteri; family Pomacentridae; genus Acanthochromis; species Acanthochromis polyacanthus. The sequence continues at coordinate 40,955,916 of NC_067124.1, read as the reverse complement.
GTTAGAGTTCAGGGTCTCTACTGAGTCGCATGTAAAGGACTGGACTGGTTCCATCCAGAACTATGACGACCTTCCTCATGTGCAGATTCAGTAACAGCTGATAGAAACTGTGCAGTGGAGCTCTGATGCACTGAATGATGACAAACCTCAGGATCTGAGAGTGAAAGTTGGATTGGACCAGAATCAGCCTTCAGAGAACCAACGGTGAAGATCCAGAGGTTTGTTCTTCTTCTTACCATCGGTAGAAATAAAAGCTGACTTCATGGGATCAGTTTGTCTGTTAAAAGCTGCTTCAGGCCGTTTTTAAGCCCTCTGGTTCTATTCTTATCTCACTGCTGTAGATCTGAATGAATTCACTTTATTGTCTCATAATAAAAAGCTTTTTTTGTCCACTGGCCTCACAGCAGCCTTCTTTTCTTTGGTTAAGTCCCTTCAGCTAAAAATAACTTCCTCTGAACTCTGGGCGACTCTGAGCTGAATGAAGGATGTGTTTGTGTGGATGGAGGGGGGCTGATAGCGTTATCTGCTGCAGATTGGTGGAGTATTTACGGCCGTTAATGGTGTGTGTCATCGCTACGCAACTACTGGGCAATGTTGGCCGCTGGGACGCGGTTTAACCACAGTTTGGACGAAAGTCAGCAGCAGAAAGAGCCAAGGCCTAAAAACAGAACATCGGACGACTTTAAGACCAATTAACAGGATCCAAACATGTAAATCTGTTTGAAAAAGTCCCAACATGTTCAGAGGCAGCTTCAGTTATAGAAGACCAAGACGAAGACGCAGACAGGAAAGTTGATCCTTTAGTTTAAAAAGAAACGTCACTTTAAGCTGAACATCATTTCCTCCAGTTCACAGCTTCTGGGTTTTTTCTAACATTATTTAAAATGGAGATGAAGGCAGTAAAATGAGCTTTAACAGGACAGAAACTCAGATTCTATTAATTCATTGAACTGATTTAATTTGAAGTGAAAATCTGAAACGAGTTCTGTTTAAATCAGCAGCACAAAGCTCCATCTGTTTTCTGATTTAGTTTCCATTTCTATTTAGATTAACTCCCTGATAAAATCTCCCCGATCATTCTGGAAAAATTCAATCTTTGCAAATAAACTTATTCACCTATCAGCTGAACTTTCCTGTGTTTATTTCAGTATATATCACTAATAAACAAAAATCAGTGTTGATCATAGTTTGTATTTAGCTTTAATTAGCAATGATTAGCTTTCCTAGCATGCTAAGCTAAGATGCTACATATGAGCATCATCCCTGTGGACATGCTAGCTTGCTAATGCTGGCTTTTATTTTATTTTTAAATCAAAAATACAAACCATCTAGTGGGAATTCCAAGTTTCCATTAAATTGGGTTTTATCTATGAATGAAGTCATCAGCAGCACTCCATAAACACAGAGAGGAAGCAGACTGATCTAAACGCTCCTTTGAGCAGCTTTTTGGAAGAAAATAATCCTTTAAACAGGAAGAAACTTCTGGCAGAACCAGGTCCAGGGAGGTCGGGGTGAGGGTGAACATGGGGTTAAAACTGGAGAGACGATAAAACACAAACTAAAGCAGGAAGTTAGCGACGTGCAGCATTAGCATAGAAATGTATGGAGAGGAGCCCAGTGCATCATGGGAAGTTAACCAGCAGGCTCTGGAGGAGAAATGCTGCGTTTTGGAACAATATAAACTTATTTTCCTGCAAAAAACAACAGACAGGATTGAATCTAACATTATGTTTTAGTTTAGTTTTAGAGTTGAAGTTCTGAAGGCTAAAGACGCAAAAAAAGCTCATTAATGAACAACAATCAGGATTAATTAAGAAAACTGGAGTTCAGTTCCCAGGCAGAACTCAGGTTCTTTGAATATTCAGTCATTTCTCTCCAACAAACCTCCAGGATTTTCTGTCCCGTTGTTAAATCTGCACTTTTGAGACTCAGTTTTAGTGAAATGTGTCCTCCATTTAAACCCTCCATCTGTAGAACCAGTCTCACCAAACCTTTACCTGCTTCCAAACAAAACCTTTTCATTGTTTTATTGGGAAACGTCTGTTTTTGTCAACGTCTTTGTTAGAATCAGAGTCGACCTTATTTAAGTTCTCCAGTTTTCTAACCAACTTATCTGCAGAAATACGACATAAACACGTATATAAACTTCATGAGCAGTGACTGGACTCGTTTTTAGTCTAACCTGACCTTTCTTCCTCTCCACCAGGTTTTTCTGTCTGTTTTTGGTCCGTCGAGTCGGTTTATCCTGGACGCCTCCATGTCGCTGTTGTGACTGATGTCTTTTCCATCCTGCTGCCCTCCTTCAATTAAAGAGGAAAAAGCTTCCAATCCTTTTGACCTTTACCTTGACTGGCTGTTTCCACTAAACACACATGAAAACACACAGTCCTGAGCAGCTGCTGCCTATTTTAGTCCGATCCGCTGCCGAACATCGCGACTTCTGGAGGCAGGTTTGGATCTTGAACCAAACTTTAAACGGCCTTAAATCTCTGCTTGGTGCTTCCTAAGATTCATCGATGGATGACAGGACGCTAAACGTGAGGTTTTATAGATTTTTATTGTGTTTTTTGTCAGCGGTCTGTAGATCAAAGAGTTTCCTCATCAGAAGTCTTCGTCGTTGCTCCTGGAGTCTCGTAGCTTCATGAGCTCCTTCAGCACCTCCTCCATCGGCCTCCTGCCCAGCTGCTTCCCTCCTCGACTCCTCACGCTCACTGAGCTGCCGTCACGCTCCTTATCGCCCACAACTGCACCCAGAAACACCAGAAACACCGTCAGCACAACCCAACAGGCTCCATTAAACAGGAACTAGAAAAACTAAACAGTTCTCAGATTTTTAACTTTCCAAGGCCCCTTTAACCAATCGTGTTCAATGCTGGACTTAAATCAGGAAATATGAGCTTCAAGCTGTCAGATTTTATCTAAATAGTTTCATTTTTCATGTCCTGTTGAAAAAACTGCAGAAAATAAAAAGATTGCACTAAAAAATTCTTTAAAATACAAAAAACTCCAAAAAACATAAAATTCTTTGCTTCCACGTGCAGAAAACAGAAAACTATCAGTCAGAAAATGTTAAAAAAAGAAGCAAACAGCTTCAGATTCTCAACTTTCTGATGGTCCTTAAAGGGGAACTTCGTTTTTTTTCAACCTGGGGTCTGTTTTCATGTCATTTCATACAAGTGAGTGATGGAGAAATGAATTTTCAACATAGCTCCAGTATTTAGCCAGGCAGGCAGCTTAGCAGCTCAGCTAGCAGCTCAGCTAGCATAAAGTATGGGGCAGCTGGCCCCCCCACGTCAAAGTCCGCCCTAACGTGCTTTTTTCCCCACACTGACCGGCTCAGATAGTCTCAATGAGTGTCCCACAACATACTAGAGATGAGAAGTGAAGGAAAACCTCCACATTACCTGGCGATCGCTCTTTGTTGTGGTCTGTATCCAAATCTCAGGACACTCGAAAGGAAATCTCGTTCTGAAATCGCGCGAGCTATCGAGCTGCTCTTGAGCTGCTGAGCTGCCTGCCTGGCTAAATACTGGAGCTATGTTGAAAATTCATTTCTCCATCACTCACATGTATGAAATGACATGAAAACAGACCCCAGGTTGAAAAAAACTGAAGTTCCCCTTTAAACATGCAGGAAAATGAATGAAATCTCAGCTTAAAAATGTCTTATTCAAAGTAACTCTGATGATGTGTCCGTTTATTGGGGACAGAAATTATAGTTATTGTTGTTTTTTCTGTTTTTGTTTCTTTACTTCCTCAAAGTTTTAGCTTTGTGCTGCAAATGAGAACCGTTCCTCAGCGAAACCTCCTGCTTTAATGAAGGTTAAATAAATAAAGACGGTTTATTTTGAGAGGATAAAGGTATTTGGAAGGTTAAATATCTCCAGTTTTCTACATATTTAAACGTGTCAGGAGGGTTAAATAACTCCAGCGTTGGTTTTCTGGACATTAATCCTGAATTTAAACAGCTCTGGTATCAGGAGGATTAACCAGAAGCCGTCAGCAGTCGTCCTTACCAAATATGTAGTTGTACTGGGCCAGCTGAGCCCAGCGGATCTTCTTATTTAAGGTGGCTCCGGCGTCGTCGTTCAGGTCCACCATGAAGCCGGCCTCCTGGAACCTCTGCACCACCTTAAAACACAGAGCGGCTCCGTTAGATGACAGCAGATCATTAATCACCAGAAGACAGTCAGAGACCCACCTGTCTGCTGTACGCCTCACTGCTGCCCCCTACAGGGATAACAGAGATCTGAGCAGGAGACAACCACAGGGGCCTGGAGACAAAACACAGTATTACTGCAGCAGTAGTACATCTGTGTACTCTATAGCAGTAGTAGTAGTATTAGTAGCAGTAGAAGTACATCTGTGTACTCTATAGCAGTAGTAGTAGTATTAGTAGCAGTAGTAGTACATCTGTGTACTCTATAGCAGTAGTAGTAGTATTAGTAGCAGTAGTAGTACATCTGTGTACTCTATAGCAGCAGTAGTAGTATTAGTAGCAGTAGTAGTACATCTGTGTACTCTATAGCAGCAGTAGTAGTATTAGTAGCAGTAGAAGTACATCTGTGTACTCTATAGCAGCAGTAGTAGTATTAGTAGCAGTAGAAGTACATCTGTGTACTCTATAGCAGCAGTAGTAGTATTAGTAGCAGTAGAAGTACATCTGTGTACTCTATAGCAGTAGTAGTAGTATTAGTAGCAGTAGAAGTACATCTGTGTACTCTATAGCAGCAGTAGTAGTATTAGTAGCAGTAGAAGTACATCTGTGTACTCTATAGCAGCAGTAGTAGTATTAGTAGCAGTAGTAGTACATCTGTGTACTCTATAGCAGTAGTAGTAGTATTAGTAGCAGTAGAAGTACATCTGTGTACTCTATAGCAGCAGTAGTAGTATTAGTAGCAGTAGAAGTACATCTGTGTACTCTATAGCAGTAGTAGTAGTATTAGTAGCAGTAGTAGTACATCTGTGTACTCTATAGCAGCAGTAGTAGTATTAGTAGCAGTAGAAGTACATCTGTGTACTCTATAGCAGTAGTAGTAGTATTAGTAGCAGTAGAAGTACATCTGTGTACTCTATAGCAGCAGTAGTAGTATTAGTAGCAGTAGAAGTACATCTGTGTACTCTATAGCAGCAGTAGTAGTATTAGTAGCAGTAGCAGTACATCTGTGTACTCTATAGCAGCAGTAGTAGTATTAGTAGCAGTAGCAGTACATCTGTGTACTCTATAGCAGCAGTAGTAGTATTAGTAGCAGTAGTAGTACATCTGTGTACTCTATAGCAGTAGTAGTAGTATTAGTAGCAGTAGCAGTACATCTGTGTACTCTATAGCAGCAGTAGTAGTATTAGTAGCAGTAGCAGTACATCTGTGTACTCTATAGCAGCAGTAGTAGTATTAGTAGCAGTAGCAGTACATCTGTGTACTCTATAGCAGCAGTAGTAGTATTAGTAGCAGTAGCAGTACATCTGTGTACTCTATAGCAGCAGTAGTAGTATTAGTAGCAGTAGCAGTACATCTGTGTACTCTATAGCAGCAGTAGTAGTATTAGTAGCAGTAGTAGTACATCTGTGTACTCTATAGCAGTAGTAGTAGTATTAGTAGCAGTAGAAGTACATCTGTGTACTCTATAGCAGTAGTAGTAGTATTAGTAGCAGTAGCAGTACATCTGTGTACTCTATAGCAGTAGTAGTAGTATTAGTAGCAGTAGAAGTACATCTGTGTACTCTATAGCAGCAGTAGTAGTATTAGTAGCAGTAGTAGTACATCTGTGTACTCTATAGCAGCAGTAGTAGTATTAGTAGCAGTAGCAGTACATCTGTGTACTCTATAGCAGCAGTAGTAGTATTAGTAGCAGTAGTAGTACATCTGTGTACTCTATAGCAGTAGTAGTAGTATTAGTAGCAGTAGCAGTACATCTGTGTACTCTATAGCAGTAGTAGTAGTATTAGTAGCAGTAGAAGTACATCTGTGTACTCTATAGCAGCAGTAGTAGTATTAGTAGCAGTAGTAGTACATCTGTGTACTCTATAGCAGCAGTAGTAGTATTAGTAGCAGTAGCAGTACATCTGTGTACTCTATAGCAGTAGTAGTAGTATTAGTAGCAGTACATCTGTGTACTCTATAGCAGCAGTAGTAGTATTAGTAGCAGTAGTAGTACATCTGTGTACTCTATAGCAGTAGTAGTAGTATTAGTAGCAGTAGCAGTACATCTGTGTACTCTATAGCAGTAGTAGTAGTATTAGTAGCAGTACATCTGTGTACTCTATAGCAGCAGTAGTAGTATTAGTAGCAGTAGTAGTACATCTGTGTACTCTATAGCAGTAGTAGTAGTATTAGTAGCAGTAGCAGTACATCTGTGTACTCTATAGCAGCAGTAGTAGTATTAGTAGCAGTAGCAGTACTGTACCATCTCCCTCCGCAGTTCTCTGCCAGGATAGCGATCATCCTCTCCACTGATCCTAGAACAGCTCTGTGGATCATCACTGGACGGCGCAGAACTCCATCAGACCTGGAAGGAAAACAGGAACCTCATTACTAATGATAATAATAATAATAAGGATAATAGTATCAGCATTATTATTATTATTATAAATATTATTGTTGTTGTTTAGCTGCATGATTTACCTGAAATCATTAAAAACACACATTTATAAACAGGAAATAACTTTACTGTTAATGAAAAACACACAAAAATAAACAAAAAGTCACATTTCTGTGATTCACATTTATTTATTTTAACCTTATTTTCTGTTAATTTGTTTCTCTTTTATCATTTATTTATTTATTTGCATACTGATATTATTATTAATCATAATAATTCTGAGATTCAGATTTTTTACTCTATTTTTTCCTCATTTACCTCTTTTTTACATAATAAGAATAATTTTAGTGTTTTTCTGGTTTTCTCCTCCTCGTTCTTTTTCTCTCTCAGATTTGGTATTTCTGCTTCTTTCCTTATTTTCTCTGTTGTTGTTGTTGAACTCTATTCTATTTATTGAATTCTATTATTCCTACGTGTTTATTCCTGAATAAAGTTATTCTTGTTGGAATATTTAGTGTTTTTAAAAATAAAGTTTTTCTTGTTTAAATATTTTCTGGTTTCTTTACTGGACATCTTTGGAGTTTATATTTTAATGAATATTTTCTGGTAAACCAGAGGAAAGTGATCCACAGTTTTCATTATTAAAACGTCTGCTTGTCTTTAAACAGATTTCATTTCTTGGATCTAAACTGAATTTCTCTGAAAATGCTCTAAAATCCAAATATTTGACCTTTTCTCTCTGAAAACAACTTCATTGCTGTGTCTGAAATCGCACACTAACGTACTACTCATACTAAGTGTGACGTCAAAATAAGTATGTAGTGCGTTCACATTGGATAGTATGAATAGATTGAGTACGTGACAAATACCCGGATGTATACTATTTCTGGAAAAATTTTAAGTATGTGCGGTGACCACACTAGTCATACTCAACCGCCCCATAATGCTTTGTGAGCTATCCACCGAAATGCAAGCCTCCACGGGATATGTGGCCGGACCGGGGCGATTTTTATTTTATTTTATGTGGTTAAGTAGTCATCCTAATCACCCCACAGATTTGAGAAATAGGCGTTTTCTGACCAACGTTTTAAATTTGTCAGACGCCTCACAACGTGCTACTGAATGCTAGCAGCTAGTCTGGCCTCTCTGACTTTATCTCCAAAGCCTCTAACATGTGCTGTCCCTCTGATGTCCTCATTCCTGATCCTATCCATCCTGGTCACTCCCAAAGAGAACCTCAGCATCTTCAGTTCTGCTACCTCCAGCTCTGCCTCCTGTCTTTTCCTCAGGGACACTGTCTCCAGACCAAACAACATGGCTGGTCTCACCACAGTTTTGTAAACCTTTCCTTTCATTTTAGCTGAAACTCTTCTATCACACATCACACCTGACACTTTTCTCCAACCGTTCCAGCCTGCCTGTACACGCTTCTTCACCTCTTTTCCACACTCTCCATTGCTCTGGACTGTTGACCCTAAGTACTTAAAATCCTCCACCTTCTTGATCTCTTCTCCCTGTAACCTCACTCTTCCACTTGGGTCCCTCTCATTCACACACAGATACTCCGTCTTGTTGCGGCTAACCTTCATTCCTCTCCTTTCCAGGGCAAACCTCCACACCTCTCGCTTCTAGATTTAGATTTAATCTAATTTAAATGAAGTCCAGCAGCCACTCACCCGACGTACTGAAGCTGGAACCGGATGGGCAGCTGGAAGTCCAGCTGGATGGTGGCGCACTGGTGCTGCCGGCCGAGAGCATCTCTGATCTGGACGTCGATCTGAGGAGACCAAACCACAAGTAACTGGAGATAAATGTAGACCAAACCAGACCAGTTAGTGTCATCTAATGGTTTCAGTGGATTCAGGAGCAGCTGACTGAACTAATATCTAGCTAAGCTAACTAATATCTGGCTGCAGTGTGTCCAAAGAACTCCTTTAATTACAATGGAGGACTCCAGATGTTTCCAGATGTGATAAACTTTATTTGAACGTTGACCCTGAACCCACCTTTGGTCCGTAGAAAGCTCCGTCTCCAGGGTTCAGCTCCCAGCGTTCTCCAAACTGCTGCAGACCTCGTTCCAGCTGCTGCTCAGCAACACAACAGGAGGGAGTAATCAGAGTACAACAAAGTACACTAAAGTACACAACAGGAGGGAGTAATCAGAGTACAACAAAGTACACTAAAGTACACAACAGGAGGGAGTAATCAGAGTACAACAAAGTACACTACAGTACACAACAGGAGGGAGTAATCAGAGTACAACAAAGTACACTACAGTCCATTCCAGCTCCATAAAGTTCATCTCCAATAATGACATCATTTAAAGGTAGAATAGATGGTGTTTTATTGTCGTTATAATATATGTAAGGTCATGAATAACCAGCAGCTCTCTGATGGAAAATTGTTCATTTCCCTCTAAATCATTTGTGAAAAGTTTGAATAACCCAACTTTATCTAATTCTGTACAAATTTTTGTCATTTTTTGGTCTCGTTTTTGTCAGTCTAATTTGTGGTGTTTCATGTCTTGCTTCTGTCACTTTGTCCTGTTTTTTGCCCTTTTGTGTCATTTTTTTGGTCGAGACACTGAATTCAGTTCAACAGAAAACTGGATTTTCAACATGGATGTCGGTGACAGCTCAGTAAAGTGATAAACGGTGTCAATCTGGTCACACACGGTGTGATTCTGGTCACACACGGTGTGATTCTGGTCACACACGGTGTGATTCTGGTCACACACGGTGTCATTCTGGTCACACACGGTGTCATTCTGGTCACAAACGGTGTGATTCTGGTCACAAACGGTGTGATTCTGGTCACACACGGTGTGATTCTGGTCACACACGGTGTCATTCTGGTCACACACGGTGTGATTCTGGTCACAACGGTGTCATTCTGGTCACAAACGGTGTCATTCTGGTCACACACGGTGTCATTCTGGTCACACACGGTGTCATTCTGGTCACACACGGTGTCATTCTGGTCACACACGGTGTGATTCTGGTCACAAACGGTGTCATTCTGGTCACACACGGTGTCATTCTGGTCACAAACGGTGTGATTCTGGTCACACACGGTGTCATTCTGGTCACACACGGTGTCATTCTGGTCACACACGGTGTCATTCTGGTCACACACGGTGTCATTCTGGTCACACACGGTGTGATTCTGGTCACACACGGTGTGATTCTGGTCACACACGGTGTCATTCTGGTCACACACGGTGTCATTCTGGTCACACACGGTGTGATTCTGGTCACACACGGTGTCATTCTGGTCACACACGGTGTCATTCTGGTCACACACGGTGTCATTCTGGTCACACACGGTGTGATTCTGGTCACACACGGTGTCATTCTGGTCACACACGGTGTCATTCTGGTCACACACGGTGTGATTCTGGTCACACACGGTGTCATTCTGGTCACACACGGTGTCATTCTGGTCACACACGGTGTCATTCTGGTCACAAACGGTGTCATTCTGGTCACAAACGGTGTCATTCTGGTCACACACGGTGTCATTCTGGTCACACACGGTGTCATTCTGGTCACAAACGGTGTCATTCTGGTCACAAACGGTGTCATTCTGGTCACACACGGTGTCATTCTGGTCACACACGGTGTCATTCTGGTCACACACGGTGTCATTCTGGTCACACACGGTGTCATTCTGGTCACAAACGGTGTCATTCTGGTCACAAACGGTGTCATTCTGGTCACACACGGTGTCATTCTGGTCACACACGGTGTCATTCTGGTCACACACGGTGTCATTCTGGTCACACACGGTGTCATTCTGGTCACAAACGGTGTCATTCTGGTCACACACGGTGTCATTCTGGTCACACACGGTGTGATTCTGGTCACAAACGGTGTCATTCTGGTCAGACACGGTGTCATTCTGGTCAGACACGGTGTCATTCTGGTCAGACACGGTGTCATTCTGGTCAGACACGGTGTCATTCTGGTCACAAACGGTGTCATTCTGGTCACACACGGTGTCATTCTGGTCACAAACGGTGTCATTCTGGTCACACACGGTGTCATTCTGGTCACACACGGTGTCATTCTGGTCACACACGGTGTCATTCTGGTCACAAACGGTGTCATTCTGGTCACACACGGTGTGATTCTGGTCACACACGGTGTCATTCTGGTCACACACGGTGTCATTCTGGTCACAAACGGTGTCATTCTGGTCACACACGGTGTCATTCTGGTCACACACGGTGTCATTCTGGTCACACACGGTGTCATTCTGGTCACACACGGTGTCATTCTGGTCACACACGGTGTCATTCTGGTCACACACGGTGTCATTCTGGTCACACACGGTGTCATTCTGGTCACAAACGGTGTCATTCTGGTCACACACGGTGTCATTCTGGTCACACACGGTGTCATTCTGGTCACACACGGTGTCATTCTGGTCACACACGGTGTGATTCTGGTCACACACGGTGTCATTCTGGTCACACACGGTGTCATTCTGGTCACAAACGGTGTCATTCTGGTCACACACGGTGTCATTCTGGTCACACACGGTGTCATTCTGGTCACACACGGTGTCATTCTGGTCACACACGGTGTCATTCTGGTCACAAACGGTGTCATTCTGGTCACACACGGTGTCATTCTGGTCACACACGGTGTCATTCTGGTCACAAACGGTGTCATTCTGGTCAGACACGGTGTCATTCTGGTCACACACGGTGTGATTCTGGTCACACACGGTGTCATTCTGGTCACACACGGTGTCATTCTGGTCACACACGGTGTCATTCTGGTCCCACACGGTGTCATTCTGGTCACAAACGGTGTCATTCTGGTCACACACGGTGTCATTCTGGTCACAAACGGTGTCATTCTGGTCACACACGGTGTCATTCTGGTCACACACGGTGTCATTCTGGTCACACACGGTGTGATTCTGGTCACACACGGTGTGATTCTGGTCACACACGGTGTCATTCTGGTCACACACGGTGTCATTCTGGTCACACACGGTGTGATTCTGGTCACACACGGTGTCATTCTGGTCACACACGGTGTCATTCTGGTCACACACGGTGTCATTCTGGTCACACACGGTGTGATTCTGGTCACACACGGTGTCATTCTGGTCACACACGGTGTCATTCTGGTCACACACGGTGTCATTCTGGTCACACACGGTGTCATTCTGGTCACACACGGTGTCATTCTGGTCACACACGGTGTCATTCTGGTCACACACGGTGTCATTCTGGTCACACACGGTGTCATTCTGGTCAGACACGGTGTCATTCTGGTCACACACGGTGTCATTCTGGTCACACACGGTGTCATTCTGGTCATAAACGGTGTCATTTCTGGTCACACACGGTGTGATTCTGGTCACACACGGTGTCATTCTGGTCATAAACGGTGTCATTCTGGTCACACACGGTGTCATTCTGGTCACACACGGTGTCATTCTGGTCACACACGGTGTCATTCTGGTCACACACGGTGTCATTCTGGTCACACACGGTGTCATTCTGGTCACACACGGTGTCATTCTGGTCACACACGGTGTCATTCTGGTCATAAACGGTGTCATTCTGGTCACACACGGTGTCATTCTGGTCACACACGGTGTCATTCTGGTCACACACGGTGTCATTCTGGTCACACACGGTGTCATTCTGGTCATAAACGGTGTCATTCTGGTCACACACGGTGTCATTCTGGTCACACACGGTGTCATTCTGGTCACACACGGTGTCATTCTGGTCACACACGGTGTCATTCTGGTCACACACGGTGTCATTCTGGTCACACACGGTGTCATTCTGGTCTCACACGGTGTCATTCTGGTCTCACACGGTGTGATTCTGGTCACAAACGGTGTCATTCTGGTCACACACGGTGTCATTCTGGTCACACACGGTGTCATTCTGGTCACACACGGTGTCATTCTGGTCACACACGGTGTCATTCTGGTCACACACGGTGTCATTCTGGTCACACACGGTGTCATTCTGGTCACACACGGTGTCATTCTGGTCACAAACGGTGTCATTCTGGTCACACACGGTGTCATTCTGGTCACACACGGTGTCATTCTGGTCACACACGGTGTCATTCTGGTCACACACGGTGTCATTCTGGTCACACACGGTGTCATTCTGGTCACAAACGGTGTCATTCTGGTCACACACGGTGTCATTCTGGTCACACACGGTGTCATTCTGGTCACACACGGTGTCATTCTGGTCACACACGGTGTCATTCTGGTCACAAACGGTGTCATTCTGGTCACACACGGTGTCATTCTGGTCACAAACGGTGTCATTCTGGTCAGACACGGTGTCATTCTGGTCAGACACGGTGTCATTCTGGTCACACACGGTGTCATTCTGGTCACACACGGTGTCATTCTGGTCACACACGGTGTCATTCTGGTCCCACACGGTGTCATTCTGGTCACAAACGGTGTCATTCTGGTCACAAACGGTGTCATTCTGGTCACACACGGTGTCATTCTGGTCACAAACGGTGTCATTCTGGTCACACACGGTGTGATTCTGGTCACACACGGTGTGATTCTGGTCACACACGGTGTCATTCTGGTCACACACGGTGTCATTCTGGTCACACACGGTGTCATTCTGGTCACACACGGTGTCATTCTGGTCACACACGGTGTCATTCTGGTCACACACGGTGTCATTCTGGTCACACACGGTGTCATTCTGGTCAGACACGGTGTCATTCTGGTCAGACACGGTGTCATTCTGGTCACACACGGTGTCATTCTGGTCATAAACGGTGTCATTCTGGTCACACACGGTGTGATTCTGGTCACACACGGTGTCATTCTGGTCATAAACGGTGTCATTCTGGTCACACACGGTGTCATTCTGGTCACACACGGTGTCATTCTGGTCACACACGGTGTCATTCTGGTCACACACGGTGTCATTCTGGTCACACACGGTGTCATTCTGGTCACACACGGTGTCATTCTGGTCACAAACGGTGTCATTCTGGTCACACACGGTGTCATTCTGGTCACACACGGTGTCATTCAGGTCAGACACGGTGTCATTCTGGTCACACACGGTGTCATTCTGGTCACAAACGGTGTCATTCTGGTCACACACGGTGTCATTCTGGTCACACACGGTGTCATTCTGGTCACACACGGTGTCATTCTGGTCACACACGGTGTCATTCTGGTCACACACGGTGTCATTCTGGTCACACACGGTGTCATTCTGGTCTCACACGGTGTCATTCTGGTCTCACACGGTGTGATTCTGGTCACACACGGTGTCATTCTGGTCACACACGGTGTCATTCTGGTCACACACGGTGTCATTCTGGTCACACACGGTGTCATTCTGGTCACACACGGTGTCATTCTGGTCACACACGGTGTCATTCTGGTCACACACGGTGTCATTCTGGTCACACACGGTGTCATTCTGGTCATACACGGTGTCATTCTGCTGACAGTTTGGGTTTTTCCGGCCGCTGCTAACAGTGGGACTTTGTTCAGCGTCCAGGTGATGAAGACGTTTACCTGTTCAGCATCGTCCCACTGTTCCGGCTCTCCCAGGCAGGGCGTCGGCCGGGTGGACAGCAGGCAGTGGAAGGAAAACCCAAACACCCGATAAACGCTCCGGGTAAACTCCAGACACGACACGATCTCCTGCTCCAGCTGTGGAGACGTCAGAGGACAGGGTTAAAGTCTGCATTCTGGGAGCTGTTCAGACATCATGTGGCAGCGTCGGACAGCTGGAACCTCAGGACGACACAAACGGCTTCATTCATTCCTGGAATCTCGTCTTTCTGCTGCCGTCTGATTTCAACACCAGTCCCTTCAGTTAAAGCACCTTCACAAACACAGCGTGGTGGTCTACCTGCTCAGGTGTGCAGAAGATGTGAGCGTCGTCCTGACAGAACCTGCGAACTCGAGTCAGACCTCCCAGAGCTCCGGACAGTTCGTTCCGATGCAGAGCCCCGAAGTCGGCCCATCGCAGAGGAAGCTCCCTCCATGAGCGAACCCTCTGCTCAAACATCACGCTGAAGATCAGAAGACAGATTTAATCAGAAGAATTTAATCAGTCTGAACGCAAAACATCTTTAAAGAAAACCTCCAAATGACACCATTTATCAGGCAGAAACTATATATTTGTCAGATTTTCAGACGGTCCTTGAACGCCTCGTCTGAAGGCAGGTCGATGCGTTTAAAGACCTCCTGAAGTCTGAACAGAAACACCAGACGTGTTTTTACTGGATTTATTTCATGTAAACGGTGTATTTTCAGTGAGATCTGTGGAATAAAGTGATGAAATATCACAAATTTAAGCATAAATCTGCTTAATTTAACAAAAACAACAGCAGGTCACAGATGAGCTGCTGGAAAGTTAAAAATCTGACAATTTTCTGGTTTTAGGGTTTCTGACTGTTGGAGTTGTTCTGTAAAAACGAGCTGTTTAACCCATTATTATTATTGTTATTATTAATATTATTATTATTGGTTAATGACTGTTTCTGACTGTTGGAGTTGTTCTGTAAAAACGAGCTGTTTAACCCATTATTATTATTGTTATTATTAATATTATTATTATTGGGTAATAACGCTTTCTGACTGATGGAGTCATTCTGTAAAAACGAGCTGTTTAACCTGGCAGCAGGTTCTGCTGTTATCATCAGTTAATATCTGGTTTCTGTATGAACGTGTTTAGCGTGTCTAGCGTGTGTTTAGCATGTGTAGTGTGTGTCTAGCATGTTTAGCGTGTGTCTAGCGTGTCTCTAGCGTGTTTAGCATGTGTTTAGCATGTTTAGTGTGTGTCTAGCGTGTGACTAGCGTGTCTAGCGTGTGTCTAGCGTGTGTCTAGCGTGTGTCTAGCGTGTGTCCAGCGTGTGTCTAGCGTGTGTCTAGCATGTCTCTAGCGTGTTTAGCGTGTCTAGCATGTGTTTAGCATGTTTAGCGTGTGTCTAGCGTGTGACTAGCGTGTGTTTAGCGTGTGTCCAGCGTGTGTCTAGCGTGTGTTTAGCGTGTTTAGCGTGTCTAGCATGTGCTTAGCATGTTTAGTGTGTGTCTAGCGTGTGTTTAGCATGTTTAGCGTGTGTCTAGCGTGTGACTAGCGTGTGTTTAGCGTGTGTCCAGCGTGTGTCTAGCGTGTGTTTAGCGTGTTTAGCGTGTCTAGCATGTGTTTAGCATGTTTAGTGTGTGTCTAGCGTGTGTTTAGCATGTTTAGCGTGTGTCTAGCGTGTGACTAGCGTGTGTTTAGCGTGTGTCCAGCGTGTGTCTCGCGTGTGTTTAGCGTGTCTAGCATGTGTTTAGCATGTTTAGTGTGTGTCTAGCGTGTGTCTAGCGTGTGACTAGCGTGTTTAGCGTGTGTCCAGCGTGTGTTTAGCGTGTGTCTAGCGTGTGTCTAGCGTGTTCTTACCAGTGGGCGGGGCAGTTCATGGGCTTCAGGGCGTAGCGCTGCGACCCCTCCGTCGTCACGGTGAACATGTTCTGGCTGTAGTGCTCCCAGTGACCCGAGCGTTCCCATAATGCCGTGCTGTAGAGCGTCGGGGTCACGACCTCGCTGAAGCCTCGCCGCCGGTACTCGCTCTGCAAGAGGAAGGAAGTCAGACCTCCACAATAAGAGCGTCAACTGGAAGAACATCCTGACAGGAACACGTGTGCTCAGGATCAACACGCGTGTTCATGTTTTCACGTCTTAACATTTTATCCTGCTCATAAAGAATCTATTCACACACTGCCGGGAGAACGATTCAGCTGCTCTAAAATAAATATAAAGCAATAAAACACAGGAACTTCCAGCAGGAAATACATGAAAAGATGATTTTAACGGAACAAAGAAGTTTCACCTGCAGGGAAATAAACGCTTTTATTCAATTAAGTTCACAAAGAAAGAAAACTGCTTTTGAAATACAGAATCAGACGCTTTATCCTGGATTTATGAGGTTTCTTCTAACATTCACACCTTCACCATCAACAGAACCTTCAGCTCACATAAACAGAAACACACAGCAGCATATTACTGACATGAAGAAGAATAAAACCGTCTGCAAACAGGACAAATTAAATATTTATTATTTACTGAAGATGCTGGGCAGCACAAAACTATAAACCTAAAAATAAGGAGAAAAAACCAAAGACCAAAATAATGTTTAAACTAAATGTGTTCATAACAGATTATTATATTATCTGATCCTTAACCGCTTTCTGGAGCTTTAGTGTTTATTCTAACTCATTTCTTATGATCTTTCTGGTTGTTTTTCTGCAGGGAAACAAACTGAGTTTTTCAATAAAGTTAAAGAAAAAAGGTGTAAAACTATTCACATCACTTATTAAGCCTGAAAACAGGATTTAGGAATTAATTCTTTATATTATTTAATCAAACTTTAAATAAACTTCTCCAACCCACAGAACCATAGATCAAAAAATAAAGAAAATCTAAGAATTTATTTTAAAAATTATATGTAAAAACAAAAACGATTGTCTGCAAACAAGAAGATAAATGCAGAAAAACTTTGGGCTGCACAAAACTAGAAATTATTAATATTGTAAAAAAGGCAGAAATTATGAGGAGACTGAAATAATGTTTTTTCTTTATGAAAGAATGAATCGCTTTAAAACAAGAATTGTGATCTGCTTAGAAAATAAAATCCTGTCTTTAAAAAGGTGAAGAATTCCTCATCAGTGATCATTTATTTTAAATCTCGTTTAAACCTTCAGCCTTTCCTTAATATTCAAACATCTGTTTGTGTCTCGACATAAAAATAAAATGCAACCGACAGAAATCTGCTCATATTTATAACAGAAAAAAAGCCAGAATCAGAATTCACTGCTTTTAGTTTGAAATCAGTTTTAATAAAGAATCAAACCTTAATAAAGTCGGTCAGCGTGTTGTAGATGTGAGCTCCTTTCGGCAGGAAGAAGCAGCTTCCTGGACTGACGTCGTTAAAGAAGAACAGCTCCTGGTCCTGAGGATCAATAAAACCTGATTAATGAGGTGTATACTATGTGTTATTTATAATAAAATGATAAAACCGCTGACAGGAAAGCTGGATCTCACCGTCCCGATGCGTCGGTGGTCCCTCCTCCTCGCCTCCTCCTGCTCCTTCTCCCACTCCTGAACCTCCTTCTCACCTGGAAACGCCACACCTGAGAGCCGAGTCAGACCCGAGGACGCCGTCTGATTGGACAGAGTCACCGAGGAGAGCTGGACCACACACAAGAAGAAGAAGTGGAGGAAATGATTACAGCAGAAAACGCCGAGACTTTTAGAGATACTTTAGCCTCATTTACAAAAACCTTCCTGACAGAACGGATGAACTTTATCAGGTTTATTTTCTCATTAAATCAACACCATGTGAGGAACGAATAAGATAAAAACGTCAAAGTCTGTCTCTGATTTTTCTTCACGTCACTGATTGTTGTTCAAAGTTCAATGTGAGAAAAAACCTGAAGAATGACGCGGAAATATCTGGAAAATATCTGACATCTGAGGCTAAAATTTCACACAAACCGTCCTGAAAATCCAGATTTGATGCTGGAAAAGCTTCTGATTAATCAAACAAAGCAGAGCAGAATCCATCAAAGACTAAGAGAACGTTCTTCTATAATCTCTGCAAGTTCAGACTTTAAGCTGATCGCCACACAAATATTCAACATTCCAGATTCTGGATCAGGGAGAGAGAAACTTTCAGGTTTTTATCCTTCATTCATGAGGCGCTGACAGAAAACAACAGAAAGAGAATAAGACTGACCTGCAGCATCCTGAACACCTGGAGGACTCCTGTGTGGGGGAGGAGGGGGCCGCTGGAGACCCCCACACCGTCTCCACACCTGGACAGGAAATAAGAATAAACATTATACCTGAAAACACCTGGACAGGAAATAAGAATGATTTATTACACACCAGGACAGAATCCAACAGCTGAAGCTTTAGTGCTTCTCAGCAGGAGAGAGTTAAACAGGTTTATATTAAACCACTCAGTTATTATACATATTCTATTATCTGTGATTAATACTCTTTACCTGTAGACGGTAACAGAATCCTTCATCTGCTCCTCAATAAGCTGCAGCCTCAGATCACTGCTCTGGAAGAAAATAAATTAAATAGGAAAACACACAGAACCACTCTGACTGTGTTTTAATGAAATATGATTGTGTTCTGGAGAAATTCAACACTTCTACCCCCAGTCAGCTGCTTCCATCTACCACTGCTGTCACTATTTAATGATCTGAAGGATCTCAGCTTCACTGACCTGGAAGAGCTGCTGGACTTCTTCTCTGTTCAGCTCCAGACTGAATAACGGAAGTTTGAGAGCTGCTGCCTCCTGACATCTGAGCTCCACCTCCCTCAGAGACACCTCCCTGTAGATAATAAAGAACAACACGTTCATAAAATACATGTGAGCACCGCTTATTATTATTAATAAATAATGATAAATATATGGTTAGGCTTAATAATGAGGAAATAATGAGTTAAATATGCAATAATGACTTAATGAGGCAATAATGAGTTTATAATGAGGTAATAATGAGGCAATAATGAGGTAATAATGAATCAATAATGAGGTAATAATGAGGTAATAATGAATCAATAATGAGGTAATAATGAGGCAATAATGAGGCAATAATGAGGTAATAATGAGGCAATAATGAGGTAATAATGAATCAATAATGAGTTTATAATGAGGTAATAATGAATCAATAATGAGGTAATAATGAGGCAATAATGAGGTAATAATGAATCAATAATGAGTTTATAATGAGGTAATAATGAATCAATAATGAGGTAATAACTGTCCCATCTGACATAAAATGAGTCCGACAGACTTTAAACTTCCCCCCCGTTCATACTGATGTGGGGAACGTCTGACCTGTTCTCCAGCTGATGGTCACAGAACAATCCCAGTTCTGTCGTTCCTTCTCTGCAGACTTCCGCTCCAAACATCTTCTCCAAAACTCCACCCAGAACACACGCTGCTGTCCTCCATGCTGTCTGCAGAACACCAACTCCTTATTAATCTCTGAACTGTCTGAGGAACATCACAGACTGTCGATCTCCTTATTTAGCTCCTCGTTCGTCCCCATGCTGCCTGAGGAACCATCAGACTTCACAGCAATCTCTCCTCATTTCACTGCTTTAAGTCTCTGAACTTCCTCAGATTTTTATTCTATAAAATACGGACAAAGATTTAGATTCACAAACCAAATGAAACCCTTCCAGCAGCTTCTTAGAAACTGAGGCTTTCTAGGGAACTGTTAAAGATAAAAACCTGAACTTTGATTTTATTTCTCTTCACTGATTCAGAAAAGACAAAATAAAATCATCTGAGATCATGATTGAGTTGAAATATTAAAAAAACTGTAAACTGTCATAAAGACACGTCTTTGGACACATTAACAAACAATAAAGAATAATATTTTAGAGATAAAATCCTGAACTAAACTAAAATAAAGAAGTTATTTTTACTGACAGGTTGGAGACCAAAAACTAAAACACCGGAGGACAGAACTACAAACAGTAATTATTTTTTGTAATTTAGGAATATTTTGTAGTTTCAAGGATTTGAAAACTCCAGAACTCTTTATTTAGATTCATACTGGGAATTTATGAAAATCTAAGAAAGAACAAACGCTGTGATCCAGAGTCTAAAACGTTGATTTTATTAATCCATCCTCCACGTGATGCTGCAGTCTGATCCAGGTCACATCTTCTAAATGTGTTCTGCAGCGAACACAGAACCAGATCAGAATATCTGGCAGAAACGTTCAGCAAAAGAACTGTTTAAAGAGATGAAAAAACTGTGCATGTGAATGAAAAGGTCAGGAAATAAAAGATGAACACAGATAAAGAGGACGTCACATTTATTTCAGAGGAGATGTAAACATCCAGCTGTGTTTATTATTGTTGTTGTTGTGTTTACCTGTTTTCCCTCCACTGTGTCAAAGCCCAGCAGCTGCAGTTCACAGTCGTCCTCCAGGGGGCGTCCCAGCTCCCACAACTGCCCGTTGACTTTACTGACCAGAGCTCCTTTAACCCTGCAGGAACATACAGACATTAATAACAATAATAAAACATTAAACCCTCACAGTTCCTCACTAACATTAAAATAATCATCTGAGTGTTTTTACCGAAGGTTCTGAGCTACAACCAGCGGCGTCGTCACTCCAGATGTTCCTCTAAACGTCCGTCCGTCACTCAGATCGATCCTCACCGGCTTCTCTGCAGACATCTGCTTCTGGACTCGCTTCTCCCTCAGAGACTCAAAGAGTCGCAGCCGCTCAGATGAACCCGGAGACAGCTGGAGGTCAGAAGAAAGAGTTAAAATCTGAGACCTGGAGGTCAGAAGAAAGAGTTAAAATCAGAGACCTGGAGGTCAGAAGAAAGAGTTAAAATCAGAGATCTGGAGGTCAGAAGAAAGAGTTAAAATCAGAGACCTGGAGGTCAGAAGAAAGAGTTAAAATCAGAGACCTGGAGGTCAGAAGAAAGAGTTAAAATCTGAGACCTGGAGGTCAGAAGAAAGAGTTAAAATCAGATATCTGGAGGTCAGAAGAAAGAGTTAAAATCAGAGATCTGGAGGTCAGAAGAAAGAGTTAAAATCAGAGACCTGGAGGTCAGAAAAAAGAGTTAAAATCTGAGACCTGGAGGTCAGAAGAAAGAGTTAAAATCAGAGACCTGGAGGTCAGAGGAAAGAGTTAAAATCAGAGACCTGGAGGTCAGAAGAAAGAGTTAAAATCAGAGACCTGGAGGTCAGAAGAAAGAGTTAAAATCAGAGACCTGGAGGTCAGAGGAAAGAGTTAAAATCAGAGACCTGGAGGTCAGAGGAAAGAGTTAAAATCAGAGATCTGGAGGTCAGAGGAAAGAGTTAAAATCAGAGACCTGGAGGTCAGAGGAAAGAGCCAGTGGAAACCTGAAGGAAGACTGTTGGACCCCAGAAGGACTGATGTGGAGGAAAATAAAGAGTCTGATTAACTCCTTCATGAACCTCTAACGTGATGTTTTACTGTCTTCAAGTCATTTCCAGCCAGAAGAAACTGAAGGTGACGTGGACATGAATAAAGCTGGGTTTATGTTACATTTAAGTGTAATAAGCATGTTAGTTCACCATAAAGTTTATCTACTGGATGCTGCTGTAACGTCCATGAGACACATTTTATGTTTTAACTGAATAAAAATCCAAAATAAAACCATCACTAACATCTCTAACTCCATGTCTTACTGGGTTTATCTCTTTTTCTGTCATTTTCAGCCAGAATTAATCTGGAAATCAGATAAATACTCTCTTTAAATTAATAACTTTGAGCTCAACTGAATAAAATAATAAAACAAGCCGTAGTTTTCAAAATAAAAGCATAAAAATGGTTCAAGAAAAAAAACAAGTTAAATGAGTAAAAGTACTAAAACAGCAGCTTCAGGTCACACACAAACACACTGAGCTAGCGGCTAACGTTAGCATCACTGACAGTTCCGGGTTCTTAACACGCCTGCGCACCTTGCTGTACCTCCGGAGCGCGCGGACCGTCGGCCGACAGGTAAGCAGCCGGACGAACTGCATCACCGCCATCACACCTGGCTACAAACACGCGCTCGTGTCCAAATGCCCCACATATCTGCCCCCTGCCCCGCGAGCTGCCATCACACCGGAAACTCGCACGCCGGCGGAGGTGACGTCGGAGGGGCGACAAGCTGTGACGCGGCTCCGGAGTAGCGGCGTGCGCGCTCCAGACTGCGTCAGCGCCAGAGCGCACCTCGGTAACAAGCTGCGGACATGCGCAGTGAGGGCAGGCTTTAAAAACAGCAGAAGAGGAAATTCTTTCTGTCCTTTCAGCCACAAACCAGCAGAAAATGTTCACAGATTCCAGTTAATTCACTGAAAGGCTGACAGACAGAATTCTGATGTTTCCTGTGAATAAATAAAATACTTTACATGTTTTATTAAAGTGTGTGATTTGAGCTCTGGTTCCACAAACTGTTCAGAATTAAAAGAACAAACTCAACCACAATAACTTAAAACTGTCCCTTTTTCTGGAAACTTCTTCAAAATCTGTTAAAAACTGTCCTTAATGCCTCGAACTTTTCCAAAAATGTCTAAAAAATCAAATCAAATCCAAACTGTATTCACAATCTTTCTGAAAATAGTTTAAAAACACACAAAACTTTCCGAAATGTTTCAGGAAATGCCCAATGTTACACCAAACTAAATTCAGTTAAAAACTGCTCGCTCATAAAACAAATCTTTCCAAAAGCTCTTGAAACCGATCCAAAATTAGTGAAAAACCGTCCCTAATGACATGAAACTCTCCAAAATGTCCTGAAACTTTAACCGAGTTCAAATCGTCCCTAAACACTCAAGTCTATACAAGATGTCTTAAAACCAAAATAAGTTTCCAACTGCTCCTAATGACATGAAACTTCACAAAACGACTCAGAAACCAGCCAAGATGTCCTATAACTTGTAGAAAAAAAGCTAAAAGCAGCAGCTTATGATGTGAAACTGGCCCAAAATAAGTTAAAAATGGTCCCTAATAAGAGAAAACTTTAAAAAAAATGTACCTGGAAGTGTTCAAAACATCTTGAAACTCAGCGAAAATAAGCTGAAAACTGTCCCGAACGACATAAATATTTCCAAAACTCCTCAAGTATCTTAAAATTTGGGCTAAAAAATAATATGAAACTGTGTAAAATGATTGAAAATGGGTTTAAAATGAGTTTAAAACTGTCCCTACTCACTGAAACTAAATGAAGTGACTCAGAAATGGACAGACGACTTCTCGTCATTTAAACGTAAATAGCTCCAGATTATTAACCAGCTGAAGGTTAAATAATAAAAGCATCTTAATTCTGATGTTCTGGCTGTAGAAATATAAAAACAGGACAAACCCTGCAGAGGTTTACTGATGAAAGTGATTAATCATTTTAAAACTAATCTGTAGAAGAAGTGAACAGAAAATCTACTTTATTTTCTAATTAAACTTTGTGAAATGTTTTTAAATGATTACACTAATCTATTTTTGAAGCCATGATCTCTAGTTGAGCAGAACTGACTCTGGTTTCATCATTTAATAAAAAACAAACCAGCAGCTCACATGATGGAGGCTGGATGTAGTACCACAGATCAGCCACTGAGGGGCGCTGCAGCACCAACAGAGAACATGAACTGCACCTCCTCACAGGAGAAGAAACGAAACCAGAGATTCAGCTTTAAAACGTCACAACCCACCGGATTTACTTAAATTTAAACTGTTTTATAACCAGGATTTAAACATTTAACAGCTGCAGAGATTTATTTATTATCTGGAATCAGTTTGATTGATTAATCAGTTTGATTATTGATTGATCAGTTTGACTGGTAAAAATCTGCATCTTCTTAAATCTAAATATTTTCTATTTTTTCCCCTCTTTGGACATTAAAGTGAATATCTGTAGGGAACACAAATTGATTGTTTTTATTGAGAAATCATTTTTAAATCATCGAATCGATGCTGAAATGAATCATGAATAACAGATTTAGATTTCTTTGTCCAAACAGCCAAAACTAGTTAAATCAGAAATAAAAATCTGTTTAATAAGAAACTAATTAGTGTTGCTTTGTTTGTTCTTTAGTAAAAGATTAAAGATAAATGTAACAAAAAACTGCATTGGTTGAAAATATTACAGCAAAATGACTAAAAAAAAGGCATAATATAAATAACTTAAAAATGATACTGGAGCTGCTGTCAACTCTTAATTTAACCATTTTAATGATGGATTCAGGTTTTATTTGTTGTTTCTTTGCTTCTGTAGGACAGTAAATTGTTTTTTTTTGGAGGAAAAAAGCCACTGATTGACATTTTTAACTAATTTATGAATCAACAGCAGAAATTCTGGTAGTTTTAACAAGAAGTCCATCAACTGTTTTTAATCTACCTTTCTGCAATATTTGAGCATTTTATTTAGGTATTGATTAGAAATTAAATGGTTAAAATGTGAACTGGTTTGTTTGTTTGTGGAAGCTAAAAAACAAAACGAGCAGATGTCAGAAAGCTTCATGCTGTTCTCTGGATGATATTTTAGACTTTGTGAAACTTTACAGACCAAACACTGAATCATTCATCAGCAGCAGTTTCTCTTCACTGTGTGCATTTAAAAAGCAGTTTTACTTCATGTTTAATATCTCAGAAGTAGAATTCAGGTAATGTTCAGGGCTGCTCCTAAATTAGTAGAGAACTATTTTGATAGTAAATTATTTAGTCATTGTTAAATAGAATAAACTCCTTAAATGTGAATATTTTCTGGTTTCTTTGCTCTGACTCTAAACTGAAGATCTTCAGTCAAAACAAGATGATTTTTACCAATGAACTTTTTTTCCCCCAGAAAATAACCAACAGGTCATTTAAATAGTCATCTCTGATTTCTGAAAATGTGTCCCGTGTGGTGATAAATTCAGTAAATCAGTGTTCATTAAACACGTTTCTGAGAGTGAACGACACTGAAAATGTTCCACAGGTAAACTCAAACCAAACACAAAACATTAAAAGAAAAAAATATTCTCAAGAAAGCAATAAAAGAAAAGTTTGAGGAAAAAAGAACTAAAAAAAATCAATAAATCTGACTCCTTAAATAAACCGAGCACCAGCTGATTACAGCCAACGGTGCAAATACCAACAGAAAGCAGATAAATACGGGAGAAAACATTGAGCTTTCATTCTGGCTGTAATTCTTCAAAGAAATTAAATGTTTTTTCACTATTTAACCCTCTGAACTCCAAAACCTGGCAGCAGATCTGAAGCCAGAAACTTCTGCAAACCGCAAAAACTGGAAGAATCTTCAGACGTCAAAAATAAACCGCAGGCTCTAATCAAACTATCAGAGAGGAAAAATTCTGCCCTCTTTGGAGAAACCGTGACGACGTTCTCCACTGAGCTGAGACCAAAAGTCAGGTGAGAAAAACTCAGTTTTCAGGTGAACTGCAGGATGAGTTCACACAGAACAGATGAAAACTGTCCTGAAAGGAAACAAAGATCTCTGGAGTTCTGTTCCTGTGTTGGTGACGCCTTCTGTAGGCTTTAACTTTTTTTTTAATTTAACAAAAAAAAAAAAATCTACTTTTAAAAAAGGTTTGTGTCGTTCTATTGCACAGAAGACATTTCCACAGAGGTGCAGGACTTTATATCACAAAACCAGAGTGAGAAAGTGGAGTTCAGAGGGTTCATCTGCTAATGTTCTGCACGTTCATCACACCAGAAAGGATCGGACCTCCAGACCAGTGGAACAGCATCGTCGATGAATATAAGACGAACACACCATCAGCTTCTCACATCTTCACACGTTTTTCAGGTCATTTACAGTAAAAGAGTTCAACTGTTCTTCTCTAGCTTCGATCGCTACAGATGTTGGTAAAAGACATTCAGTGAAACATCTGGAGACGGGCTTCGTTTTTACACAGGAAGCTTTGCAGCATCTTCAACTGTAATTTAGATAAAGCAAACAGAGCAGCGCTGCAGCTCTCGGTCTGCACGAACGTTTTAAGGTAGAAGAAGCACTCTGAAGAAAAGGAGCCACAGCTAGAGCGCTATTTAAATAAACCCTTTAAAAGCAATGATGCCTGCAAACGGTCAAACTGCTGATTTTATCTGGTAGAAAAAACAAAAAAACAACAAACAGCGCAACAGATAAGTGTTAATGCAAAGTGAGAATGAAGCAGCTGTGTAAATATAGATTTGTAGACAAATATATGAGAACAGTTCCTCTGATCAGTTAAAAACAGCGTAATTCAATGATAAATAAAATACCTCCCCCCCGGTTGAATTGAAACTGTGGATTTTATTCAGGTCAGTACATGGTGAAGCCTAGAAGACGTTTCTCTTCCCTCCATCCTCTACTGAGTGTCTTCAGGTCTAAGCGCCTCAAAACAACAAAAAACCTAAAACAGAATCATGTTCGCCTCCTCTTCAGCGATAGCAGAAACTCTTCAGGGCTAAAGCTTCTAGACGGGCGACAAACAACCAACCAGTGTCCTCGTTAACACAAACAGGATCCACTCAGTCTTTATATTTACAAGCTGGAATAAACAGGAGGGGAAAGAGGAAACCAGGAGGAAGAATGATTATTTACAGCAGGAACTGTGGAGATAAGAACAAGAGTTAACACCTCAGCTGCAACACAAATCACTGTTTAAATGAGAAAACACAGCACACCCAGGCCCCGGAGAACTTCTACACCCCGGAGAACCTCCAGCCTACCGTCTTCACGCCACACGGTTTTAAAGGACTGGTTCGACATTCTGGGAAATTAAGATCATTCCTGTCAAGAGTTTTAATCTCAGTATGAAGCAGGAGACAGAGTCGGGCTCACGCTGCAGGAGTTTAAAACCAGAGAAGAAGAAAAAAAGCTACAAAACTACAGGATATGATTCTGTTCCTGGATCCAGACCGGAGACTGAAGGTACAACTTTTAGTAAGACTAAAAACTAAAGCAGAAGCAGCTCTGATTAGAAAACAGTTGAACAGTTTCTCTTCAGCTGGAACTGGAGAGTTTAGCGATCAGTTTCCATATCTGCAGCTAACGTTAGCTTCAGGGCTAGATTTGTGTTCAGGAGGTTCAGATGTATCTTCTGTTTGGGGTAAACTGGTGTGAAACTCCTGCAGCCTGAGCCCAACGTTAGCCGAGCATAAAGACCAGAAACTGGTTCAGCCTGGCTCCTTTTTCTGACTTCTGGTGACTCTAAGAAGTCTTATGTGTCGGACTGAACGAATCAGACTTAATGTACGAGGTTTCAGGTCTTTATGCGAACAGAAGCTTCGTATACGCAGAATGATCAAAAAGTTCTGGGACTGTTGGTGTTCAGACTGCGTCACGGTTCCAGATGTGCAACATGAGCGAGCACTAAGAGTTACACTATCAGAACCTGTTCAAGACGTTTAGTACAGATGTGACCAGAGGAGGGTCTGCAGCTACCATCAGGAGAAGCAACAACCCACAGTTTAAAGACCAGAAAGCTCAGGAGCACCAGGAGAACCTCGCTGGTTGTTTTCAACATCTACGTGGTTGTTCCACCATGAGTTAGTCCTCAGGAGTCGGACTGTCGACGCAGAGTTTAATCTAAAGCCGGATGTTGTCAGAACTTTCTAGCCACAACAACATAACTGCTTTGCTTCGTCAAAATTCATGTTTTTCCAACACATTTTATGAGATTCAGCTTGACGGAGTTTTTCCTGTTGACAGAACAGGACTTCCAGTGCTGCAGGAGCACTGGGAGCAGAGCATCGCTGCACAAGAAAAGTATTCCGACGGTGATGGCGGAGGAATTTAAAGACGGTTTTCAAAGTTTAGAGGTACAGTCTCTGAACTAACTTTCTGATCAACTTTATGAGATTCAGATTGACGCAACGTTTACAGAACAGAACTTCCAGGGAGTGCTGCAGGAGCACTGGGAGCAGAGCATCGCTGCACAAGAAAACAACCAAGATAGCAGCCAAATTCAAATCGGGTTTGTAAAGCTGGTAGGTGCAGTCTGAACTTTCTGATCACCCCGGGTACAGCAGGCTGATATCAGTGTTTTTATGGAACCCAGAAAGCTTATTTACAAATTTCCCAAAATGCTAAATGACTGCTTTTAGTTTCTCTCACACCCCAAGAATCACACAACTCTAAATGCAGCATCGTTTTAATTTCTACTTGAACTATCCTCTTTCTCTGTCACTCTGGAACCTAAAGAAACTTTTATCCACTGTGAACGTTGAGATGGTTGATAACCTCTGGGCTGATCGGCCTCCTAGCTTTAATCTGCTGTTTACACACAACCTACAGGTAGTTTTTACTGAGTAAAGATATCTGGGCTCATACCAGCAGGGCTAACACTGCTCTGCTGGTTCCTTCAGCTGGAGACGACCACTTCAGTAGCGAGGGGGGAGGAAAGGCCTCTTCTGACCGTGGAAGGGACCGCCTGCAAATGGAGGACCAGAGCGTTTCCCCCCACGATACCCCCCCATTGGGTGGTCCTGCTGTTGGGAGGAGGTCCGTCCTCGCAGCAGGGGTCTCTGTGGACCGGACAGGATGGGGGGCCTGGTGGTGGGCAGGTTGAGCAGCGGGACGGGGTTGGAGGTTTGGCTTCGGGGCTGCTGGCCGCCTGGAGGGCTGGCGGGGGCTGAGCGAGGGGGCGAGTCGGGGCGGCGTCGACGGCCGGGGAGTTGGGCGTAGACGGGGAGGGGGTGGAAGATGTGGGGAGGGAGATGGGTGTGGGAGAGGTAGATTTAGAGGCTCCTTTACACGACCCAGTAAAGGTGGAGGGACGCCAGGGGTGCCTGGGCGGTGGAGAGGGGGTGCATGGCGAGGAACAAAGGGTTCTTTAACAGTGCCGGGGCGGGGCAGTTTAGGGGGCTCACCCAGCAGCGATGCCATGAGGGGGGAGGCACCGCTTTGCCTCCCCTCGGACCGCCTCGATCTGCACCTTCAGGTCGGACTGGGGAGGAAGGGTGAGGGGGCGGTCGACCGGGACCAACACTCCCCCCACCATGACCGCCGAGGGAACGGCACCGTGGGAGGGCGGGGGGGAGAGGCGCTGGGGGGGCGGAGGAGGGCGAGGGATCGGCGGGGGGGCACCAAAGAACGGGGATGTTGGCGGAGGGTGGAGGTGGGATGGAGGGAGGGTGTCGGGGTGGTAGGGCATCTGGAACGGAGTCTGGGGGGGAGGGGGGTGGGACAGGGGGTGGAGGTGAGGCAGGGGGAGAAGGAGGTGAGGGGGAGGTGGCATGGAGGTGGCCATGTCCTCCAGGGGAGGCGGGGGGAGGTGGGGGGAGGGGGGCGGAGCTTCCAGGTACTCCTCCTCTTCGTACCACATGGCCCCGCCCGGTCGGCCGCCGGCCCCGCCCCCTCGCCGAGAGCCGCGGCCAATCACACGGATGCTCTCCACCGTCTTGATGCGCTCCCCGGCTCGTGGGCGGTTGGAGTAGCCCAGAGTCTGGATGGGCGCCCCCTCAGCGCAGGGCGACACCAGGGTCTCTATGCGGTGGTACTGGCCCTCCTTCCTGCCAGGAGACTCTTCACCTTTCAGCTTCCCGCCGTCCTCCGACCCGGTGCTCGCCTTACGGGAGCCGGCCGAGTGTCTCCGCTCGCCCGTCGCTCTCATCCTCGGCTGCTGCTCGTCTTTCTTAGCTGTTATGTCGCTACCGGGTGACGAGGACACCCGCTTCCTGGTGTTCATGGCGTCATCGTCCTTTAGTTTAGTGCCGCTCTTCTTCCCGGCTCCGAACCGCGACGAGGCCAGGAAGTCTCCATCACTATTGCTTCCTGACGGGGTGATGACGGCGTCCCAGGGTTCGCTCCGGTAGGCCGTGGGCGACAGGTTGTGACCTCCAGACGAGCCCAGAGACTCAGGGACGCTGCTGGGCGCGTCCATGATCTCATCCTGGGTCGGCGTTCCGGCCGCCTCGTCTCTAACCGGCGTCCCGTCCACGCCGTCCGGACTGACGTCACCCAGAGCCAGGCTGAAACCCGGGTTCCCCTGCAGGAAGCTGTTGATCTTTGACTCCAAACTTGGAGGGGAGACAGAGGGAGCTGAGGGCCGAGGAGGTGGAGGAGGGGGGGGAGGAGGAGGAGACAGCTGCCTCTCCTTCTCCCAGTCCCTGGTTCTTCCAGGGGTGTCTCGTTTGAGGCTGTTCCCCAGGACGGGCTTCGTCTTCGGGGTGGTCGGGGTTAGCGGAGTTCTGACGGTAGCCGATTCTGGAGAGGTTCTGGTGGGAGGAGCAGAGGAGGTGTTGGTGACGCTCTGCAGGAGAGACGACAGACCTGGAGGAACGGGACACACAGAAAGAAAAGGTGACATGTAGAGAACCAAACAAGCCAAGAGGTTCTCACTCATCATGGTGATCCTCAGAGCTTCAGGAGAAACCAGCTGGACTTCTCTGGAGGTGTTGGAAGATGTTCCACCTCCAGGTGAAGTCCAGCTGATTCTACTGAAGCTCCAACAGAAACACAGCTAGAATATTTCTGCAGCACGTTTGATCCTGAGATCAACCTGAGATCAGCAAAATTCCTCATGTTAGAGAAGCAAAAACCAAAACGTGCACTAAAACACGACAGAGAAAAGGACAAATTCTGAAACACACCAAATACAAAAGTATGAAGACACCCATGCTTCTCCTGTTTTAGCTTTTCATGGATGGTACTTCATTCGTTTCACATATCTTCTGACAGCTTCATTTAATTTAGTTCTTAAATCACCAATAAGCTGCATCAGTGATTCGTTAACTACAGACTTACAGTATTTTTCCACAAGACTTTTATATTTGCACATGAATTACTGTAATTTTAAAAATGTCTAATTGTGTGAATTTCTGCTTAATTTCTTCTTAGACAGAAACAAACTGCTGCAATAAATGTGAATAGTGGCTTTGATTAAAAGTCTAAATGTGGACTTCATAGTTCCTGATAAAGTCAATCAGACCTGGTGTGTTGGTCTTGGACAGGGCGTTGAGGATCCCTTCGGGTGTGATGTCGACTCGTGATAGGATGCTGGCGAGGGCGGGGCTCGGCGGCGTCGTTTTGGAGGCTGCTGATTGGCCAGACGGGGTGGTGGGCGTCCCTGGAGACGGCCTCGGCGACGGACTCGCTGCTGAGAAACACGTAAACAAATATCTGAGTGACTCAGAGTTAAAACGAGTTACACACCGAAAAATGAATAAACGTGTCAGTTTTGCCCAAAAAATGAAAAATTATAAAAGTAATCATACTTAAAATACTAAAAATAATTGTTTCGTGTATTTTTCATTAAAAAGCAGGTAAACAAACTTACAATTCAGTAAGAAAGGATGGTTTACCTTTACCTAGATTCTGACAGATCTGTCAGACCAGTCACCTGATAAAAAGACACGTCAGCTACACGTCAGCTACACGTCAGCTACACGTCAGCTACACGTCAGCTACACGTCAGCTACACGTCAGCTACACGTCATCAACACGTCAGCTACACGTCAGCTACACGTCAGCTACACGTCATCAACACGTCATCAACACGTCAGCTACACGTCAGCTACACGTCATCAACACGTCAGCTACACGTCAGCTACACGTCATCAACACGTCAGCTACACGTCAGCTACACGTCAGCTACACGTCAGCTACACGTCAGCTACACGTCAGCAACACGTCAGCAACACGTCAGCTACACGTCAGCTACACGTCATCAACACGTCAGCTACACGTCAGCTACACGTCAGCTACACGTCAGCTACACGTCAGCTACACGTCAGCTACACGTCAGCTACACGTCATCAACACGTCAGCTACACGTCAGCTACACGTCAGCTACACGTCAGCTACACGTCATCTACACGTCATCAACACGTCAGCTACACGTCAGCTACACGTCAGATGACTCTCTGAAGAAGACTGCAGATGCTGTCATAACATGTCAGCAAGGTAAACCATCCTTTCTTACTGAATTGTCGGTTCAAAAGTAACGCTATCTTATCGTAAACGACAACATGAACATAATCCAACTAGAACAGAAATATCCTCATTAAAAAACTGACAGATTTTAAATTTAAAGCCAGTTTGTTTACATGAAGTCACCGTAGCTTTAAATGACAAAAATGACTAATTTTGAGTAGAACAAGTGGTTTTAATGTTTAGAGTCTTCAAACCAATCCTTCTACGTGCTCTTCTGTCTTCTCCCACCTGTGTTCTTCATGACGGAGGTGAGCGAGCTGAGGATGGAGCTGATCTTTCCCAGGTCCACCTTGGCCAGGTTGACTCCCAGCGGGGGTCCTGGAGCTCCAGCAGCTGCAGTAGATGTTGGGGTCAGCGGGGTGGTGGAGGCAGCAGTGGAGGTGTTCGTCTTGGAGACTTTTGTCGGTGTGTTCGGAGGCTTTGACGCCACATCTGACTTGGTCGTCTTGGAAACGGCGGCGGACAGCTTGTCTTTCTTGTCATCTGTGTGTGAAACAAACATCGTTGCAGCTGAACATGGATCCACATGAAGACCTAAAACCACTTTAGATCAGATCTGCGGACACTGACCTGCTGCTGCGTCCGCCTCCTCATCGGACATGTCCATGTCCTCCATGTCTCGGTTGTCATTCTGCAGCTCTCCTTCGTCCATGGCCTTCCCGTCTAGCTCCGGATCCACCTGGGCTCTGCCA
This sequence comes from Acanthochromis polyacanthus, assembly GCF_021347895.1. NCBI lineage: Eukaryota > Metazoa > Chordata > Actinopteri > Pomacentridae > Acanthochromis > Acanthochromis polyacanthus. The sequence goes on along the minus strand of NC_067124.1, from coordinate 40,923,253 downwards.
GCCCCCATCCCCAGGAAGGGCGACTCCGAGCCGGTGGGTGAGGGGGCGTCTTCGGAGGGTGAGGGGATGGGGGAGTCCTCGGGTCCAGGTAGAGTCGACTTCAGAGAGTCCAGTTTCCTTTTGAGACTGGCCACACGATTAGCAAAGGCGTTATACGCCTGAAGAGAGAAGAAAAAACGAATTAAACAGGAGATAATAGGAAAATATTTACAGGTAACCCATCTAACATTTGGAGAGTTTTCTGCATCATTTTACTAAAAGATCATCTATAATAAAAACATCGCCTGGATAGCTCTCTGAGCCCCAAAACCTGCCAGTGGATCTAAGAAGCACGTCAACTTCTAAAAAGCTGCATTAATTACACCAGTTAATCAGCTGCTTCAAAAAAATTTAAATCAGGATACTGAAAAAGGTTCCAAAGTGGTTTAGAAATTGACCAAAAATAATATAAACTGATCTTAAACTGACCATGAGAGGAAAAACTAATTATTTTTGCAAATTAACGAGTCAACGAGATGCAACTTTTCTCAGGATTTTTGGCTTTTTTAAATTGAGTTAAACTGCACAAAATCATTTCTTTGTTCTGTCTACTTCTAGTTTCCACAGAGCTGCAGTGAATTTATATTTATTTATACTGCAGTAAAAAATGAACCACAGTGAACAAAAATGAAACAGGAGCCCAGAGAAAAAAAAACACAGATCCCACAAATGAACAAGTCCTAAATAACTGCTAAACCATCTCAGAGTTCTCTCCACTAAAACATGTAAACATCTCTACACTTGAGGAGCACTTCACTCACATCGGCCACAATCTTGACCTCCTTGTACTGCATCTCGTAGAAGATGTCTGCATTTCCCAGAGCTTCCAGCAGAGGAGGCCCCGTCTTCAGCTCCTTCTCCAGGAAACCCACAAACTCCTGCAGCTTCAGACTGCCGTCCTCGAAGTCCTTGGCGAACTTGTTCCCTCCAGCTTTGTCTGACAGAAAAACCACAACCAAGGTTTGAAAGTCAGTGTTTCTTCAGTTTTTAAATTTAATTCACGTCTTGAACCAATAAACCGGTAAAGGTCACAGGGTTAACCCCATCAGTGCTGGAGCTCAGAGCATCAGGAAATGGCAAAAAAAAAACAGAAGAACTTTCTGCAGAGGAGATGTGATCCGGCCCCGTACATGGGCCCCGTACATGGGCCCCGTACATGGGCCCCGTACATGGGCCCCGTACATGGGCCCCATACATCAGTGGTTGGCAACTGGCGGCCCGCGGGCCAAAGCTGGCCTGTCAGGAATAATATCTGGCCTGCCAGATGATTTTGAAATCTTTATTTTTTTTTCCAATGTTTGAGATTATTAAAAATAAAGAATCAATCGCACCCATATGACGCGTTTCTACCCGCTGGCTCCAGGAGCTAGTGGTAGTTCAGAGCTTAGTTGGTTCATTCTAAAAACCAGTTTGCATTTCCACTGGCACGGAGCCAAGCCAGTCCGTCAACGCAACACGAAATTCGCGTGGTCAGCTGCTGCCGAGCATTTCTGCGTTCGCATTACTGGTCGGACACGGTTGTAGCCAGATTTCACTGAGCAACAGTGTGTGCCAAATGTGTGTGTCTCGGGAGTCATTTTAATACATCTGTGATCAGAATTGAGCTGTGTGTCCCAAGCAGCAGCGATCAGCTGTAGAAGCTCCGCTGCTCGCGGTATCACCCCGCGCCCCCCCCCCCGCTCGTGGCATCGGAGCGCACCCCCCTGCAGGTTGGCCCGCTGTTCGAATGTTTACACAAATTTTGGCCCGAAGCCACATCTACTTGCCGACCCCTGCCGTCCATGGACCCCGTACATGGACCACAGCCTCGTAGATGGACCCCGTACATGGACCCCGTACATGGACCCCGTACATGGACCCCGTACATGGACCCCGTACATGGACCACAGCCTCGTAGATGGACCCCGTACATGGACCCCGTACAAGGACCCCGTACATGGACCCCGTACATGGACCACAGCCTCGTAGATGGACCCCGTACATGGACCCCGTACAAGGACCCCGTACATGGACCCCGTACATGGACCCCGTACATGGACCACAGCCTCGTAGATGGACCCCGTACAAGGACCCCGTACAAGGACCCCGTACATGGACCCCGTACATGGACCCCGTACATGGACCCCGTACATGGACCCCGTACATGGACCACAGCCTCGTAGATGGACCCCGTACAAGGACCCCGTACATGGACCCCGTACATGGACCACAGCCTCGTAGATGGACCCCGTACAAGGACCCCGTACATGGACCCCGTACATGGACCACAGCCTCGTAGATGGACCCCGTACATGGACCCCGTACATGGACCACAGCCTCGTAGATGGACCCCGTACAAGGACCCCGTACATGGACCCCGTACATGGACCCCGTACATGGACCCCGTACATGGACCCTAACCTTGTACATATTTTAGGGTTTGCTCTTGTGTTGTATATAATTTAGGGTGTATTATATAGTCTATTCTCAATGCTGCTATTCGCAGAGTACAAACAGATTTTCATTGTTTCTGGAGCAGTGACTATAAAGATCTATTCTATTCAAGGTTCAAGGCCGCTGTCTACTGCTTTTCTTTATGTTGCAGTGAAAAATGATCCCAAACAAAAGCAAACAGAGCAAATAAAACGCCCGATTCAGAGGGTTAATGACAATATTAATAAATGTTTTAGAGCAGCAACGTCAACCAGACAACACACAAAAGGATGAACCTGCATTTATTTACACAAACTATCAGTCAGAGATGCGTCCCTATGACTACCTTTAAACTGGAACTGGAACAAAACAACTAAATTTTACAACCTCCAATGAAAAATGAGCGTCTCAGGGATCTGACAGAACAGCCGACAGGTTTCCTGGTGTAGCGAAGTTTATGATTCCACGTGCCATCTCTTATTACGTATTTGTTTCCCACAGTGAAGCCAGACATGGTGTGGACTCACATGCCCAGGTCCCTGCACACATGGGGTGTGTTCCCCCACACTGCGTTCTCAGTCTGCTGTGTCCGGTTGCCGTGGTAAGATGACCAGTATAAGCTCTGCTAGCAAAATGCTAATGAAGGTTAACCTCTGTGTTGCATAAATTGCTTTGCGTTTTTAGCATTATCTGGAGGTTACCACGTGCACGACTGTGAGAGTAATATCAGTGTGTTTTACCAGCTCCTGCAAATACAACAGCGGCTCTGATGCCAAAAGGGAAGATGCTCCATGTTTGATTATCTACACAACACCAGAGAGGGTACACAGGCGCTACACAGGCACCAACAATCTTCTCGTGTAACACAATAAACACAGAAAACAAGAGATGCTGAGTCACAGTTTGGTAGAGATGCTGAAGTACTGACTTCCTGGAGGGCTAAGGTAGGCCGAGTAGAGGATCAAAAACAGGCTGAAATCTGAAGAAGGGCCTTGCATGTATTAATCTGCATATTGAATTATTATTAGGTTAAAACTGTACTTTCTTTGCCGTTAGCATGTTCTAAAGATGAAACCATCTACAGAGGATTATTTTAATAAACGACACGAGGAGGAGGACTGATGGAGAGGAGGATCTGAGATACAGGAATGGAGATACTGAGTTAATAAATTCAATCCTTGGCGCTAACGCAGTGCTATGGCTAAATTAATTAACTAAATATTAGCATCAATTTTTCTCTTCACACGATGGACTGCAGTACTGACATTTAAAATGCACTAAACTCACAGAAAAACAATTACCTCCATAAAAATCACTGTTTTAAATTCAGCAATCAAAGTGTCTACCTATCAGCAGACAGTTTATTGGGGTGACATCAGGAGAAGACTGGTGAAAAATGTTCATATTTTCAGATTACAATACTTTACAACTATCAAGTCTTGAAACACTGCCAATCTTTACATCAATGCAAACCTGGGTTCTACAAAGACAGCCGTCATCAGCAGGGAGTGATATTTAAGACAGCGCTGGACCAAACTAACAGGGGAGCGGCTAAATCCTGAGCTGAGACAAACGAAGTGTAAAAGTGACTGTGGAGCCGTCCATCGCCCTGCCTCCACCTTCTAAACACTAAAGATCGGACGAGTTCTGCTGTCGTTTTAATGGTGGACAGGAGTCAGCATGGAGCTAAAAATACAGAAATCATCACTGCAGCATTAAAGTTTCAGCAGTCTGAGCTGCAGTCGCTCTTCTCTGAAATCTAGTTCACTGGTTCCCCTTAATGGGACCTTCTGGTCACCACTGGATCGTAGGAACTCCTGATAATGTGAAGACATCTGGACCAAATCTATCACTCACATCTTCAAACTGCTCATTTGTCCTGCTTCCAAAACACCGACTGTAAGAGCAGCGTCACACTGAGGCGTAAAAACACGAATATTTAGTACATTTAAAAACTCTCACTTTATCTACAACAATCTGTGAAATAATATTATTTCTCTATTAATAGACTATTCTGTGCAATATTAATATTTCTACTAGAACTATTATTTCAGTATATTTGGGGCTAATGTCCCCTTGTGGCATTAAATTGTACTTTGTGTATATTAAGTGTAAATAAACCTGTAATTATTGTTAATTAGATTATTTCTATTACCAGAATCTACACTTTAAACACTTTAACGTGTATAAATACATGTGAATCTTGATTTTCATCCAGAGGAATCCGTGTTTTCATGCTGATGGGTGTGTGATGCTGCAGACTGATGTGGACAGATGTTGATCTTCCAACCTTTGAGTCTTTTGAGGGCTTCGGTGCTGCAGACGTCCACCCTGAGGGCTGAAAGCTGCTTCTCCCTGAACTCCTCCTCAGCGACGGCTCGCCTGTACCTGGACAGCTGTTCAATGAGCGACTGAGGCTGGAAGAGAGACGTCAAGCTGCATTATCTGTTTTACACACATTTCCAGAAGAAATATCACATAAAAGAAGACTTACTGTGAACTCTGCTACGATCTTGGACTTCAGGGCAGCTTTGGAATTAGCAGGAGCTGCTGGAGAACAAAGACAATGACCTTAAAACATTATTTCATCCAGAGACGGAAACTGTTCTAGACCTGATAAACATGAAAACTGACCATGTGCAAGTGGAGCCTCCTTTTCCTTCTCTTTCTCCTTCTCTTTTTCCTTTTCTTTTTCCTTTTCCTTCTGCTTCTCTCGCTCCTTCTCCTTTTTGTTCAGGTTGGTTTTGAAACTGAGCGATGACCTCCTCAGGATAAACGCTCCTCTCCTCCCAGATCGAGAAGATCCTTTCCACCGACTTACGAACCTTCCCGTCTCTGACAGCAAAGGAACACAAAAATCACACCAGGACCACCAGAACCACACCAGGACCACCAGAATCACACCAGGACCACCAGAATCACACCAGAATCACACCAGGACCACCAGAACCACACCAGGACCACCAGAATCACACCAGAACCACACCAGGACCACCAGAATCACACCAGGACCACCAGAACCACACCAGGACCACCAGAATCACACCAGAACCACACCAGGACCACCAGAATCACACCAGGACCACCAGAACCACACCAGGACCACCAGAATCACACCAGGACCACCAGAATCACACCAGGACCACCAGAATCACACCAGAACCACACCAGGACACCAGAATCACACCAGGACCACCAGAACCACACCAGGACCACCAGAATCACACCAGGACCACCAGAATCACACCAGAACCACACCAGGACCACCAGAATCACACCAGGACCACCAGAACCACACCAGGACCACCAGAATCACACCAGGACCACCAGAATCACACCAGAACCACACCAGGACCACCAGAATCACACCAGGACCACCAGAATCACACCAGAACCACACCAGGACCACCAGAATCACACCAGGACCACCAGAATCACACCAGAATCACACCAGGACCACCAGAATCACACCAGGACCACCAGAACCACACCAGGACCACCAGAATCACACCAGGACCACCAGAATCACACCAGAATCACACCAGGACCACCAGAATCACACCAGGACCACCAGAACCACACCAGGACCACCAGAATCACACCAGGACCACCAGAATCACACCAGAATCACACCAGGACCACCAGAATCACACCAGGACCACCAGAATCACACCAGGACCACCAGAACCACACCAGGACCACCAGAATCACACCAGGACCACCAGAATCACACCAGGACCACCAGAACCACACCAGGACCACCAGAACCACACCAGAACCACCAGAATCACACCAGAATCACACCAGGACCACCAGAATCACACCAGAATCACACCAGGACCACCAGAATCACACCAGGACCACCAGAACCACACCAGGACCACCAGAATCACACCAGAATCACACCAGGACCACCAGAATCACACCAGAATCACACCAGGACCACCAGAATCACACCAGAATCACACCAGGACCACCAGAACCACACCAGGACCACCAGAATCACACCAGGACCACCAGAACCACACCAGGACCACCAGAACCACACCAGGACCACCAGAACCACACAGGACCAGAATCACAGACAGACGCTGCCAATAAAAGCCTTGGACTGAACAAAAACTGACTTGATGAGCTGAGCGGCGTTGGGAAGAACCTCAGCGAAGGCGGAACGGAACACGATGGCGTTCTTCCTTTTGCAGTTCTGGATCACGTCGTTGGCCAGGTAGAAGAGATTCAAGCGATGGTTGTTGTCAGCTGGAAAAAACACACAAAGAAGGAACAGATTGTGAATTTAAAGGCTTGGGTTAGGGTTTAGAGCAGTGGTCCCCAACCCCCCGGGCCCCGGACCGGTACCAGTCCGTGGGTCTATTGGTACCGGGCCACACAGAAAAAATGCATAGCCTACATTATTTCCGTATTATTTATTATCTGATTCTGAACGATGTTTTATTTTTTAAAATTAATAATTCTCTCCTCCACATCTGTCTGTGATTCACTGATGTACTTTTTTCACATTTCATCAGTGAAATGACATTTGCGTTTCAGCATTTTCTTTCTGTTCGAGTGTTCTCTCGCAGTGTGCCTACCTGCCTGTCAGCCTGCCAGTGAGTGAGTGTGGAGCGCCTCTGTACTGATTTGTGACTGAATGAATACATGTTCCGGGGTTCGGCTCAAACTCCGCCTCTCAGAGCGTGTTTCCAAAGGAACCATTCAACGTGAATGATAAATACACTGGTCTGTGACGCGCTCAAGCTAGGCAAGATCAAAAACCCGGACATTTGAAGGATTTTATTAACGCCGACCGGACAGCCTCTCAAAAGAGGACATGTCCGGGCAAAGAGGATGTATGGTCACCCTAGCCCAGGGGTCGGCAACCCGCGGCTCCAGAGCCGCATGCGGCTCTTTCAGCCCTCTGCTGTGGCTCCCTGTAATTTTGGAAAATAAATTGTTCTGCCTTTCAGGCGCCTTTCAATGCATTTTAATATAGAGAGTTTTATTGTGAAATTACCGCTCTTATTTTGACGTGTCACTCCACCGGATGTGCTGCTGGGGTTTTCCCCTGGCTGGGACATGAGAGCGTCAAGTTGATGCAGAGGAGATGGAGAAGCAACGTCTGTAGTTTCACATCGTTTTGTACTCAAGAATGTCAAACCTGTATATTAAAGCTCCACTCCAAGAAAGACACGTCTGTCTTTGAGTCAAAAGTACTCATGATAGGGTAATACACGTTACTGCAAGAACACGGCTCGATGTCCAGGCAGCAAGTCAGAGAGTCAGAGGAGTGTCGTCTTGGAAAATAGGGCAGCGACTTACCGGAGAAAAGTTATAAGCTTAAGATAAATAGATAAATAGATTTTACAAGTTAAATAGACATTCGCAAAATATTGATTTCCAGCTAACATTACGTAACATATGAGGTCCAGGAGCAAAAATGACATTAACATGGTAAGATAATATTAGTGGAAGGACACAATTTAAAAAATGAATCTAATTAGAGGCTTTGTAATTAATTAATCACAACTGATTAACAAGGGCATAGAGGTAAAAAGCGATATATGCAGTGTTGTCTTCATTTTAAATGCCAAAAGGATTTTGCGGCTCCCGGTGTTTTCTTTTCTGTGGGAAACGGGTCGAAATGGCTCTTTGAGTGTTAAAGGTTGCCGACCCCCCGCCCTAGCCGGTGGTATCATTTAATATTGCATTTATCTGCCACACCTTAAAAGCCGGTCCGTGAATATATTGTCTGACATTAAACGGTCCGTGGCGCAAGAAAGGTTGGGGACCGCTGGTTTAGAGAGTCACATGTCCTTCAAACTTTCACGCTTCTTCTACAGAACATCAGATACCTCAGTACAGCAGTGCATCTGTCAGTCAGGAACATAAAACTGCACAACAGAGACAGCTGAGAGATTTACTGACAGTATCTCCATTAAATTCACATTTCTGTTTATAATATACCAAAAAAAAAAACATTTCAGGGATCCATAGAGAACCGTTTATATTATTTGTCCATCTAAATGGACAACATAATATAGACTTCACTTTCTGAATAAATACACATGGCAGCCTGAATGACATGGCCTGTATAACGCCTGTGAACAGCAGACCATACGCAAAATAAGACAATTTCCTGATAGATTGTTATCCGACGTTTTAAATCCTCTGAACCCAACTGCAGGTTAAAAAGGTTATCTTAAAAAAACAACATATTTATAATTGGCTTATTTAGTATGAACATATCTATTATCGACATGTCAATTATCGACATATTAACATATAGCAGAAGATCTGTTTGATGTTCAACTTTCTGAAATCTCATCCTGAAGTTCACCAGAAATCAAACATTTGCACCAGATTATGTTAAATAAACTAAAAATTCTGTGCTAATGGACCAACAGCTAAATATGAAGAGTTTTCAGACTGAACTGAAGGAAGTGTTCAATAAAAGAATGCAGCAGAAACAGAGGAGAAGATTGTTGGAGATCCATCCAGCATAGAGAACATCTTCTAGTAGTTGGAGATCCATCCAGCATGGTGGAACATCTTCTAGTAGTTGGAGATTCATCCAGCATGGTGGAACATCTTCTAGTAGTTGGAGATTCATCCAGCATAGAGAAACATCTTCTAGTAGTTGGAGATCCATCCAGCATGGTGGAACATCTTCTAGTTCCTCACAGCGAAGCCCTGTCCATCTCGTACGTCCGTCCGTCCGCATTTCGTTTCCGGAGCATATCTCAGAAACTACTTGAGGGATTTCATTCATATTGCACCCAGGCCATCTCTATTTAGTGTAGATGTGCCTTTTGGGGTGTATGACCTTGACCTGATTATTTTTATTGTTGTGACGATGTCTCATTTTGTAGGTGTATCGTCCAGTACAGATTATTATTTCTTGCAGTTCGAGGCACTATATATACGGCGGGGGATGTTTAAGCGAAGCGTGTTTATTGAGTAATGTTTCACACTGACAGACAAACGTACGCCGATCGTCACATAACTCCGCCGTTCCTTGGCGGAGTAATAATGACTGAAGATACGTTTTCTTTCTTCAGAGTAAGATCTGCACCTATCGCCCCATGTTGGGGAGCGGGGCGCTCTGAACTATGGGAGCCCAGCAGGAAGGCGTTGGTGGCGGATGTTGATGAGAAAATCGATTTTCATTCAAACAAATCGGCATTAAGTACAAACTCGAATCAATCAATAAAATCGATTTATCGCCCAGCCCTATCTACTACAGATGATGAGCAGAGTAGAGAGAAAACGTCGAGTTTGTAGGGAATAAAAATCCCAGTAAAAATGAGGCACACTGAAGAAAAACAAACCCCAGAATGTTCTTGAAGTCAGGATGTCGAGTCAGCTGGTGATCAGATACTTGGCAGGAATAAATCCTCCTTTCAACATGAACTTTTATAAAGATTGTGCAAACACAACCACTGTAACATATTAACACTGTCAGGATGAAACGGATAAAGTGAGTTCCACATGGAGCAGCTGTTAAACCTCATCACTGATCATTCCTTCATCTGCTTACAGCCATGTAGATCCAGAACTGTCACTTTCTATTTAGATTATGAAAATCATCACAAAACATGGTAATTCTGCATATTGTTTCAGAGCATGAGCTTTATTTAAAATGTTTGAACAGAAATATGACCCAGAAATGTGTTTCTACAGTCACTGGACTTCACTTTAAACCAGATATCAGTTTTGGCTCCCAGAGAGTTTTAGGCAGAACTGAAGGAAAATCACCAAAATAAGAAGTGAGAATAATAATAAATAATAATAGAAATAAATAATGAAATGTATTTTTAACAAGTACTGTGAATTGCAGTTTTATTTAATTAAGCATAAAAGAAATGTTTTCTTCTAAAATGGTCAAAAATCAGAAGGAAATGCAAGATTTTGGATAAAAAAGTCAGTGTTTCCCCTCCTCCATGACCGACTAGGCGGGCCGCCTCGCTGCTATAGGCCACCGCCTCACTGGTCCGCACCAAAAAAACAAGTAATGCTAAATATTAGAAAGCATTGACACATAAGTCCGGTATATTCGCCGCTGAAATCAACAGAATTTCAGCCTTTTCTCGCCGTGGCTGAAGACAGGAACACATCCCTGTTGGTCGGTAACACTCAGTTCTCTATGACATCCCGCGAGTTCGTGTTTCAAATGTCGGTCGTTCCGATTGGCGAACAACGAGCATGGCGGACAAGAAGCGGCAGCGCTCCATGGTTTCGTTTTTCGGGGCTAAAAGCAGGTGTGTATCACAGACATATGTCAAATTAAGGATCAAAACTATCGCATGTCATCCAAATAAAGTGAGCAACGCAGTGTAGGCATCGATCTCGCTTCCTTTACTGAGTTACTGTTCTGTTGTCCGCGGCGATACGAATTGACAGTGACTGTAAAAATGGCTCCAGTTAAAACATTTAGGTACAAAACCCGTTCTACCCAACGAGACAAATGATTTCAACGGAATATAAAGCTCCTAGTTTCTTTTGATAAAATGATTTATAGAGTGCCTGAAATTACATCATTCAATGGCAAAACAGATTGTGTGTTCAAATTCTAGTTCTGTGTTCAAAAGGGAACAGTTTTGAAAACAGAACTAACTCCTTCAGAAAACCAGCTGTTAACCCAGAGTTGAAGTTTTCTTTCACATTTTTAAGTAAAATGAAGGTCATAACCTTTTTATTATAAATAAAAATGAATTTGATACCTAACATGTAGTTGTTTTTAGAAAAAAAGTAAAGTCACCACTTGATTCCAGATTCAAGTCCTTTGTCGTCTTTTTCAAATTTGTAATAAGAACTGATGTGGCATTTTGGAATGGAGTGGAAATCTGACCAGAATATAACAGACTGGACTAGTTGACATGTTTTGATCACAGGGACAAGTGGGTTTATATTTGTCATATTTTCTCCCTATCACTGATTTTTAGAAAAGAAACATGAAAATTTTATTTAATTTAGTTTTTGGAAATGGCTACAAATACAACAAAATGTGCTCCAAATGGAAAAGGATCTGGTTATCTGAATGTTTAATAAAATAACGTTAACATGTCAAACCAAACAGTTAAACATTAAATTATAATCCTGCACAGAATACCTGTATCTAATTAACTCCTGAATCTCATTAATCTGCATTAATCTTTAACCTGATTCCACCTAAATCTGTTAGAACTTTATTATGAAATTCTGGATGTTTGGAGTGAGCTAATTGGTCTTTTATTCTGAAAGTCTGGATGTTTGGAGTGAGCTAATTGGTCTTTTATTCTGAAAGTCTGGATGTTTAGAGTGAGCCAATTGGTCTTTTATTCTGAAAGTCTGGATGTTTAGAGTGAGCTAATTGGTCTTTTATTCTGAAAGTCTGGATGTTTGGAGTGAGCTAATTGGTCTTTTATTCTGAAAGTCTAGATGTTTGGAGTGAGCTAATTAGTCTTTTATTCTGAAAGTCTGGATGTTTTAGAGTGAGCTAATTGGTCTTTTATTCTGAAAGTCTGGATGTTTAGAGTGAGCCAATTGGTCTTTTATTCTGAAAGTCTGGATGTTTAGAGTGAGCTAATTTGGTCTTTTATTCTGAAAGTCTGGATGTTTGGAGTGAGCTAATTTGGTCTTTTATTCTGAAAGTCTGGATGTTTGGAGTATGGTGACAAGCCCACATTAGAGGAAACTCTGATCCACATTTTGAACATTTAAAGACATTTCAGACCCAAACAACTGATCGATCAATCCAACAAATAATCATTTATTTTATAGCACCATGTCACTTTGTGCTGTTAGCGTATTCAGGCCCATAATAATCTGAATTTTATCACATTAATTCAGTTCTTAAACTGATATTGTTCCAGGTTTATCGTCAGTTCCTCAAACAGAACGCTGCACTAAAACACACACTGAATTTTCTGGTGTTTTTACTGAATATTTACTGAATATTCTTCAGCTCAGACTGGAACAGAAACTGAACCAGACATCTGTGAAACTCAAACAGCAGCTGAGATAAACAACTAAACAACTTCTACAAACATCAGGACAATGGAGTACATTTTCTAGAACAGAAACTCTAAATTATCATTTTAATAAAATACATTTAATATCTGATGTTAGAACAGATCTGTAAATGTTACAACAGATCTGTAGATGTTACAACAGATCTGTAAATGTTACAACAGATCTGTAAATGTTACAACAGATCTGTAAATGTTACAACAGATCTGTAAATGTTACAACAGATCTGTAAATGCTACAACAGATCTGTAAATGCTACAACAGATCTGTAGATGCTAGAACCGATCTGTAAATGCTAGGACAGATCTGTAGATGCTAGAACAGATCTGTAAATGCTAGGACAGATCTGTAGATGCTAGAACAGATCTGTAGATGTTACAACAGATCTGTAGATGTTACAACAGATCTGTAGATGTTACAACAGATCTGTAGATGTTACAACAGATCTGTAAATGCTACAACAGATCTGTAAATGTTACAACAGATCTGTAAATGCTACAACAGATATGTAAATGCTAGGACAGATCTGTAGATGCTAGGACAGATCTGTAGATGCTAAGACAGATCTGTAGACGCTAGAACAGATCTGTAGATGCTAGGACAGATCTGTAGATGCTACAACAGATCTGTAGATGCTAGAACAGATCTGTAGATGTTACAACAGATCTGTAGATGTTACAACAGATCTGTAAATGTTACAACAGATCTGTAAATGTTACAACAGATCTGTAAATGTTACAACAGATCTGTAAATGCTACAACAGATCTGTAGATGCTAGAACAGATCTGTAAATGCTAGGACAGATCTGTAGATGCTAGAACAGATCTGTAAATGCGAGGACAGATCTGTAAATGCTAGGACAGATCTGTAGATGCTAGAACAGATCTGTAGATGTTACAACAGATCTGTAGATGTTACAACAGATCTGTAAATGTTACAACAGATCTGTAAATGTTACAACAGATCTGTAAATGTTACAACAGATCTGTAAATGCTACAACAGATCTGTAGATGCTAGAACCGATCTGTAAATGCTAGGACAGATCTGTAGATGCTAGAACAGATCTGTAAATGCTAGGACAGATCTGTAGATGCTAGAACAGATCTGTAGATGTTACAACAGATCTGTAGATGTTACAACAGATCTGTAGATGTTACAACAGATCTGTAGATGTTACAACAGATCTGTAAATGTTACAACAGATCTGTAAATGTTACAACAGATCTGTATATGCTAGAACAGATCTGTAAATGCTAGGACAGATCTGTAGATGCTAGGACAGATCTGTAGATGTTACAACAGATCTGTAGATGTTACAACAGATCTGTAAATGTTACAACAGATCTGTAGATGTTACAACAGATCTGTAAATGTTACAACAGATCTGTAGATGTTACAACAGATCTGTAAATGCTAGAACAGATCTGTAAATGCTAGGACAGATCTGTAAATGCTAGGACAGATCTGTAAATGCTAGGACAGATCTGTAAATGCTAGGACAGATCTGTAGATGCTAGAACAGATCTGTAAATGCTAGGACAGATCTGTAAATGCTAGGACAGATCTGTAGATGCTAGGACAGATCTGTAGATGCTAAGACAGATCTGTAGACGCTAGAACAGATCTGTAGACGCTAGAACAGATCTGTAGATGCTAGAACAGATCTGTAGATGCTAGAACAGATCTGTAGATGCTAGAACAGATCTGTAGATGCTAGAACAGATCTGTAGATGTTAGAACAGATCTGTAGATGCTAGAACAGATATGTAAATGTTCGGATAGAAGGTTTTACCGCATCTGAAAAACTCCACGTTTAAGAAGACGATCCAGGCTGGGATGTATTTCTATTTATTTCTTTGGTTTCTTTTTACAGTTCCAGGTTTATTTCAGGATAAGAAATGAAGAAAAGTACTTTAAAATGAACCATAACATGCTAAAAAATAAACTGATTCCACCGTTTCTAAAATTCAACTTTCAGGCTTTAAGACTCTAAAAAGTCGTGCAACCAGCAGTTATTTTTCCATCTACTAATCTTCTTTTAATTACTTCATTTTTTAAATTGTTTCATACAAAGTTCAGAATATGTTAGAAAATGTCCAGCAGTTTCAAAAATCTCAAGACGGAAAATTTTTGGATTTGTCCAAAAGCCAAAGAAGGTCAGAAACTATAAAATATTCACATTAAATTCACAGTTTAGTGTTTTTTTTACTAAAAAAATGACTCAAGCCAATGATCTGAGAATGAAAATGAACATTACAACACGATGAACTAACATCGTTTGATCAGAAGCACAAAGTTAAAATGAATGAACTCTGATGAAGCTTTAAAGGTTCACTAAATGTTTGGTGAAAAACGACCCACAGAAACACAGTTTAACATCAGACAACAGGAAAGAAACCAGAAATTACAGGCAGTCACACAATTTACCTGTTTTTCCTTGAAAAATCCCAAAGAAAACTATTTTCCAGAGTGTGTTTTTCACATGCAGGCAACACAAAAACACCACATACATTAAACAAAAACAGTAATAATAATAATATAAAACACAGCAGCTCATCTCTTCATCCAGCAGTTTACCTGAGCAGGAAACCAACTTTGAACCCAAATTAATTATGGTCTATAACTCCCTAATAACTACCAGGATTTTTATTATCAGACTCTTTACTGCCGTTGTCTGAGTTGTTTGTTAGCAGCTAATGCTAACGCTAACTGCAGAACTTTCTGGTTTCCCACAAGCAGAAACAGGGCAACACCTTTGACCAATCGCACTTGAAGCACTTTTTGCACTTACTAAAGGTGTTTCCTTATGTCTGAATTCTTGCTTTTGTTGTACGTCGCTTTGGACAAAAGCGTCTGCTAAATGAAATTGTAGAAGCAGAACAGTTCTTATTTGGAAAGAAGCCTTCTGGATTTCTGAGACCAGAGAAGCTGCAGACGTCCAGCTCCCCAGCATTTACCTCTAAAACACATCAGGATCACCAGAAATGTTAAAATCAGCAGAATCTCAGCAAATACAACCCAATAAATGCTCAGTTCAGCGTCAAACAGCTGATCAGATCCCCCCCCAGTCCAACTATGAACCAAATAAAAACTCCACCAAAGTTCTGAGCAAATTCCAAAAACACATTCATTCTGGTAATAATCCTGGTGAACACGACTAAAAACAGACTCATTCTGGTGATGATCCTGATAACTAAATGATTCCTGAACAGAGAAATTCCTCCAGACTCCACTTTAAGAATTCACTTTCTTACTTAACCAAAAACAACAGAAAAGCTCAAATAGAAACCATTAAATGAATTCCTGCAATGAAAAGACCAAAGCTCCTGAAAGCACTACAGAGAAAAGCGCTATTCAAATAAAGTGTATTATTATTATTAAACCAGCTTCCTTTGTTTAGAGGAACTCAGAATATTAAGAGAAAAACAGGATTTAGAGCAGAAGCAGCAAAAAAAGTGATTTCAGAAAACGAACTTTAATAAAGGAGTGAAAGAAATGAGAGCAGAACTAATACTATATTAAAGGAACATTAATCCTGAGTGCAGATGGCTGTCATGTATGTCCAAAACAACATACAAAGAGAAACACGACATGTTTAACCTCATCTGGAACATTTCTAACAAACCAACATTCTGCAGTTACAGGAACAACCAAATACAACAGAAAAACCTGGTATTAGCTACAGAAAACTGTCACTTCATTATTATTATTATTATTATTATTATAGATGCTCCTCCTTTAACTGCTGAGTCACAAAAACTCCTAAATGTGTTAAACTTTGTTTTGAAAGTCTTTAAAATCAGGAAATAAATTCTGTTGGTTCAGATGTTTCAGATCACATTAATATAATCAGGGAATAAAGATGCACTAATAAACTATTAATACATTAATATAATAAGATCCAGTCTGTAGAAATAAGGTAGTGGATTCTTTAGGATACATAAATAAACTATTTTAGATCAAAACTGCAAAAAGAAATGTGGAAAAACATGCATTAATTATGAATCATGATTACTTTAAGTCCCATCTGTGAACTGATCACAGAAACCTCCTTTAAAGCCGAACTTCAGTTTTTTTCAACCTGGGGTCTGTTTTCATGTCATTTCATACATGTGAGTGATGGAGAAATGAATTTTCAACATAGCTCTGGTATTTAGCCAGGCAGGCAGCTTAGCAGCTCAGCTAGCAGCTCAGCTAGCAGCTCAGCTAGCGAAAAGTATGGGGCAACCCCAGGTTGAAAAAAAACGAAGTTCCCCTTTAACTTCCTGATTTCAAGTGTTTTATTCATCGTTACTACTTTACTTAATTCACGTAAAAATGGAATTAATCAGTTTATGGCTTGAAGCTCTCATCAGTGCTTTAAATCTTTTTATTTTTACACCAGTTTCTGAACATCTTCCAGGCTCTGGACCTCCAGGTTTAATAAAAGCAGTAAATAAAACAGATTTTATTGTTTTATTATCCGGTTAGAGAGGATTTCTGGAAGCTAAACATCAGATTTACGGTTTTTATTGTGGAATTTACTGAAGAACCTTCAGCTCTTTTCCTTTTTTATTTTAAATCTAAATTAGCTTCATTTTGATTTTTTAAATTTAATTTAACCTTTATTAAATACATTTTTCCATAAATCGAGGAAAACAGGTATTTGTAAATCCTAATGAATCAGATGAATGAATACAGTTGGAGAACCAGGATTTAAACATCCTTCATTCTGTTATTTTAAAAACAATAATTATATATAACCCTAACCCACTCTGTAATATTATCTGACATAGCAATGTGGGCTGACGTTAAAATTCATTTGAATTTATTTGAGCAAAAAGTGATTATCGTGCAGTTTTAATAAGTTTCCATTTGATTTATCAACTTTAAACAGTCGGATCATTAAATACATAGAAGATAATCCATATTTACATGTTAATGGTACAGGCACGTCTTTGTTAAACAGAAATGATTGTATTTTAGATGTCGTATTATAATATTATTCATCATATTTAGGCTAATATGTCACAAAAACTACACTGTAATCAATATTATTTTTGGATGATTTATATGCATATAATAAAGAAATGATCTCTAAATAATAATAATTACAGCCCATGTAAATGAGGTCAGACATTTTTAAGTTATTTTAGGTTTTATAATCTCTTTTCTGCAAGTGCAAAATGTATTCTATGAAGTGAAGTGGTAATTTTAGCTATTTAAAAACCCTGGTTTGGATATTAGAATAAAAATAATTACTGCTCATCAGTTTAGGACCAAACTGAGTCTCTATTCTCCTTTAGCTGCTTTGGTTTATTAGAATAGAATGATTTCTCTCATGAGTCTCCAATGTTCTCCTTTAGTTTCAAGCTGTTAGCATCACAAACCCAGTCATCATGTTAACTTAGCAACCAGCTGCAGCTACAAACCACCACCTCCAGCTGACATGTAGCTAATAATAATAGCTAATAAATCTGAATGAAACACGTAAACCGCCTTTATTTCTGCATTTAAACCGAGCATGAGCCGCTGTCCGGTCCATGAACCCGACAGGCCCGACTGTAAACACAACTAGCTGATAGCCTAGCCGTTAGCCTAGCTTGCATTGGCGGCTAATTTAAGTACAACGCGACTGTTAGCTTCAAGAGATGCTGCTAGTTGAAAGCTAAACATTACATTTGCAAATGCGTTTTTATTTGCATTCCACTGCTCTGCACTGGGAACAAAGCGACCACAGAGAGCTACAGCCGAGTTTGGTCGGTGCACAGATGCATTAGAACCAGCTAAAGTAAGCTAAAGTTAGCCAAAGATAGCCGCTAAAGTTAGCTGCTCGGCTACTCACACTTCTTGAGCCACTTCATCCAGTGGCGCACGATCAGGCCGTGTTGCTTCTTGTTCTCGATGCAGAAGCTGGAAAGTCCCTGAATGGACTCCATGGTGTTGGATACTCCTTGAAAGCGCCGGTCCAGCGTGGCTTCCAGCGCAGCGGTGGAGCTGCGGGCTCCGTGGCCGCTCGCAGCGCCTGAACCGGCCGCCATGTTCGCAGCACAAGCCGCCGATGAGGATGAAGGAGGAAGAACCGGAGGAAGAACCGGAGAGACCCGCCCCCGGTCCGCTGGACGGAGGTCCAGTCATGGACAAAAAGTACTGCAGCAAATAACCTTGAATCTGAGTCCAAATGATAATATAAATTAATCATTTTACTGTCCAATACTCTGGATTAATCGATTAGTTGTTTCTTAAATGTCAGAAAATGGTGAAAAATGTCAACAGGTGTTTTCAAAACAAACCAAATATATTCTATTTTCTTTCACAGATCAGGAGAAAAAACAGAAAATCTTTACATTTATAAAGATTCAGTCACAACAAATGATATTTTTATTAAATAGTCGACGACTAGGGAGGCTCTGACCGATGGCTGAACCTCAGATTCAGGAGGAGCAATGACTTCATCCTGGTGGTGGAACGGTGGATCAGATCTTTACTCTTGTGGAGTTGCTGAGGGGGTCATTGGAGTTCAACCTGTCAGTTTGCATGTTCTGTCTGGAATGACCTGCTTCATCTGCTGCCTCCATGACCAGAGATGAATAAGAGGAAGAACATAGACGGATGGATGGATGATGGATGATAAATGGATGGATGGATGATGGATGGATGGATGGGTGGGTGGATGATGGATGGATGATAAATGGATGGATGGATGGGTGGATGATAAATGGATAAATGGATGGATGGATGATAGACGGATGGATGATTGTTGGATGAATGGATGATTGATGGATGAATGGATGATGGGTAGGTGGATGGATGGATGGATGACTGCTAATCAATTAATCTGTAGCTCTATAAAACATCAGTTGCCTGGTTTAGTCCAAAGATCTTCAGTTTACTGTCACAGAGAAAAGAAATCAGAAAACACATTTAAGGAGCTGGAATCACTGAATGTAGAGCTTCTTAAACTCATGAATCAACCATCAGAACGTGTGCTGCTGTATTTAATAGTTCACCCCTAAAGGAGTCATTTCTGAAGCTTTATTTATGTGCAGTGAAGTTCAGTAGCTAACGTGTCTACAACATCAAACTGTGGAACAAAGTTTCAACCCTTTGGCAGCGTTTGGAAACAGCTTTACATTTGTGACATTTTAAGAGAAAGTAATGAAAACATGGATTAGTTTCAGCCCCTTCAGACAACAGAAAAGTTCAATGATCGTTAACAGTAACTACTTGGATGAGGACTCGACTTACTTCATACGTTTTTTCCAATGGCAGCAGTTTGTGTGAAAATAAAATTATCCATCGTCGATTTAATTTTAAACCTTTTTCTCATAAAACATCAATATTAATGAACACTTTTTAAAGCCTGTCCGTCGACCCACTTTATCAGGTTTATTCTCTCATTAAACATGTGAGGAACTATTAAAGACAAAAACCTGAATGTTTCTCCATTTCTCATGGTGTCATTGATCCACTGTCCAATATTCCAGATTCTGGATCAATGACATGAGAAATAGAGAAACTTTCTGGTTTTTATCTTCCAGAGTTCCTCACATGTTGTTTTAGTGACAGAAGAAGAAACCTGATTAAATGGGTCAACAGGTGATTCTAAAAACATTTTATCCCTGACAGTATTTCATAAATGAAGCTAAAATTTCACAAATGACTTCAGAAATATCTGATTTTATGCTATAAAATCCAACAGAAACTGTAAAGATTTGCTGATTTGAGATGATTCAGTTTGTGGTCAGAGGGGAATAAAAGCAGACAACAGTCACATTTAAACCACTGAATGTTTTCATCAAATTATTAAAGAGTCGATCATCACGGCTCTGAATGAAGAAGTGCCAGTCGGTTAGATTTGGTTTATTTCATCCTCTGAGTTACAGACAAACAGCTCATTTCTGAAAAAGAAAAACTAAAAGGAGAGCTTTTAAACTCTGTAACATCACCACCTCGGGTCCTTCAGCTTCATTCTCATTGTGTTGGTTCACCGTTTGTCATCAGTGGAGGTTCTTCTGCTCGTAACACAATCATCACAATCTGTCAGACTGCATCCATTCATTCAGAGATAACATCAGAGAAGCCGACAAACAGCCGGATCCACAGCCACACACACACACACACACACACACACACACACACACACACACACACACACACACACACACACACACACACACACACACACACACACACACACACACACACACACACACACACACACACACACACACACACACACACACACACACACACACACACACACACGGCTCCAGGTTCAAGTCTCTGGGGGATCCAGCCGACGACCAACGGGCCACCAAGGGTCTGGGAACCAAGGAAGGAAGGAGAGAAGGAAGGAGGAGAGGAAGGAGGGATAGGGGATAGGAATTAAGGAGTGAAATGAGGGACTGAAGGACCTGAGCTCTCCCTCCAGCTTCAGTCGTCCGTGGGCTCCAGGACACTCTGACTCAGAGCCAGGTCCCAGTAATGTTCGGTTCCGTGCTTCTTGAAGTGTTCCCGGGCCATGCTCTCTGTAGGACACTGCTTGAACTTCATGTCCCCAAAGCTTCGCTCTTTAGCCGTTCCCTGGAGAGACCACATGGATTATTACTATTAGATCATCATTATTATTATTAGACGCATAATGAAGGAGGCAAGACAGCCAGAAAACTAGAAAGAAAACAGAAAGCAAGAAAGAAAGAAACAGAAAAACAGAAAGAAAGACAGGCTGTTCTAAAAGCATAAATAAAGCCAAAGGTGAGGAGGTCGGTGCTTTTACAGAAATCCAGGAGCTCACCAAAGGAAAATAATGTTCAGACTCATGAAAATTGTGGTGGAAGGAACATATTTAGAATAAAAAAAGGAGTAAAACGAGAAGCATTAATAATCCTCACCTCCCAGATCAACCAGCATCTGTTGTTCCTCTTGGTGTCGTCGTCTCCGTCTGGGTCTAAAGAAGAAACAAAAAGAAAACAGCTGGTGATGAATAATCCTGGAAAAAATGGAAAGTCTGAAGAAAAAAAATGCTGAAGTCATTTAAATCTTCCTTCTTTTATTATTTATCTGCAGCTTTTGGTTTAAATTCTGCACATTAATGAGCTTTTAAAGATGATTTAATGCTAATTATTCTGATTATTAGTGACCGTTTATAGAGGATTCATTAATATTCTGCTTGTTATTCTCCGTCTCACCGTCTCGTTTGCTGTTGTGTTCCTCCCATTTGATTCGGTGCATCATCAGCCTCTTGAACTTCTTCTGGGATTTTGGGCCTAAAAAAAAAACAGAAAAACACATATTTAGACTTTTAAGAAACGGAAACGTAAGAAGAAAAAGGTCTGTATTAACATTATGTAGGGCATGGTTTCAGGTGCAGTAAGGCGCTGCATAAATACAGACAATGTTAACATTCATTTACCTCCTTCCACCACCACCAGGTTGACATCTTTGTGCAGAACCACGGTTCCTGTCAGGTACAGCTGGTTGGCGTTGGCCTCCACCTTGAACTTCTTAGCAGGGTTCTGCAGGTTCCGGATCCTGGAAGAGAACGGATTGAAATCAATCAGCTTCATTCACTCTATCTGAAGCCTCCTACTGACTAGTAGGGCTGGACCCCAATATCCAAATATTCGTTCACTACGGCGGGATCTGGATATTAATTTTGCTATCCAAATATTCGCCCCCCCCCCAAATTAACATAAACATGTGTCCATGTGATCACCCCCTCCTCCCCCCAGATGAAAATATTTGGAGCTCGTCTCTTCCCTTCGCCTTTGTCTCCTCCATTCCTGTTTCTTACCATCCTAATGTCCGGGTTGCTGCAGACTCTGACGTCACGCTTCACTTCGTTCATAAACACAAAATAAGATGCTGAAGACCTCCACTGTTTGGGAATTCTTCAGTTTAACTGAAGACAAAACGAAGGCAAAATTTGGACCTGAGAGACCAGACGAATGGACATCCCACCCCCCCACCCCCGTCAGACGTTCCGGGGCGGAACGAATATCCGGATATTCGTCTTTAATAGGGCCCGAACATCCAGAGAGCAGAAACCAGTATCCAGGCCAGCCCTACTGACCAACCTGTACACCGCGATGTGAACGCCGTCTGTCAGGTCTTCTTTTAACTTCTTCACCTTCTTCTCTTTCCTCTGCTCTGCTGTCAGCTTCCGAGCTGCATTCGCCTCCTCATGGGCCCTGCAGGGAAAAAAAAGTTTCATACGGATCGGCGAAAGAAAAGAACATTTACCAGCTAAAGACATGAAAGGCTGCACAGAGCAGTGAACGGATGAGGAAACGGAGCGTCACTGACTTCTGCCTCTTGGCCATCTGCGCTCTGACGTGAGCTTCCACTTTGGTGGGATCCTGAACCGCCTCCGTCCCCAAAACTCTCATCAGGTTGGAGATCCGTACTGAGGAAAGAACCAGACGTGGTAAAGTGTGTTTAATGTGGGTTATGATGAAGCACAACCACAGACATCAGTGTGAGCTCCTACCTTTAGGCTCTGGAGGAGGCATCAGACCCAGACGGACCTTCTCCTGAACTTCTTTCTGACCCTCCCTCCGTGTTTGTCTTCTCAGCTTCTTCTGTTCTTTCTTGGTCAGATAGACGCCCAGCGTTACCGGTTTATCTGTGTCCACTGACAATGAGAACACGTTTACTGTGACTATTAGTGAAATAAACACCATCAGAGACAGTTAATGCAGATCTTTAGCTTTATTTCTATGTGAGGACACAGAACAGGATCATCAGCAGAAGCTTCAATAACTCTTTATTTACAACAAACCGTAATAATTGGATGACTTTTTTGTGGACATAATATTTCCTACAACCAACTAAAACTGCACAATTCTAATGATTGTTCTATTTATTAATTTAAATGATAATCCAGGTGACTGATCAATACTGAGCTCATAAATATGATTCTGAACAAACTGTATTTGTGACTAAATAGAGCTACATTCCATACCAATACCTAGAACGCTCTGTACCTGAAAGCATCTCCTAGAAGCTGAATATAAATAAAACACTCCTATTTACAGATGGTCCCTGAATGCCTCACAGAAGCTTCTGGTCTCCATCAAGTACTGAGACTGAAATGAGGAGTCTGAACACCAGCGTTACCTCAAACAGCTGCTGATGACAGCAGCTTAGTTTCTGCTTCTTGGAGGCGTTTACTGGTCAGAGATAAATCTGAACACTCACCTGGAGGACTGATCTGAGCCGGATGCTCCACCAGGTTGGTCACACCAAACAGATCAAACTCTTCAAACTTAGTGTCGGGGTTTCTTTGGGACGTGAAACAGAAAACACGTGTTAGATTTCCACAGATACAAACATCGTCTGTGGTGAAGAGAAGACAGAAGTTTATGAAGGAAACTGTGACGCTGCTCAGAATAAAACCAGATTTAAACGTGACACATGAATAAAACTGGAAATAATGTGCAGCAGCATCACATAAACAGCTCTTTGCTCCCAATAACTTTATAAAACGCAGAACAGTAGAAACACTGTTCTACATAAAGTAATCATATATTACTATTAATAGTGTATTAAAGTCACACATGCAGCGTCATCGAAGCTCCAGATTTAACCAGAACTCTAGAGTTTATTTAAAAACATCACAGCTGACAGTCAATGTCAGAATTATACTTTAAGACTCTGAACTAATAAAAGTGTATATTTATAAAAACAGAATGTAAATAACAGATGAAGGACAGCTGTACGTGTTTATTTTACATTCATTCTGAGCTTTAACTACTTTTTAGCTTCTCGTCCTGATTTTTTCATCTGGATCAAACTGCTGGAGAACTTCCCCAATAAGGGAACAATAAAGTCCACCTTAAATCAGACTAGAGAGAATCGCAGGAGGAAAGGACTAAACATCAGTCCCTCCAGGAGTTCACGATCGCGCGAAATCAACCAATCTCCACGAATTTTGTGCAGCCTTGCTATTTTGTCCAATCACCGCAACTTTCCCACAACTTTGCCCGCCTCCCACCGTGGTGTGCCAGCTTTTGTGGGAATGGATTGGAACGTTAATTTCAGAATAAACATTGTCAATCACAGCATTGAAACATGTTCTACAAGCTGGAAAAACACAGCTTTTTAGCAGCCGTCACTGTCTCCCACAATTTCATCACAACAAATTAGCTTTAAACATCGCAACTTTTATCGCAATTTTTTAGAAAAACTGCCACGAATTCGGGCATTTTCGGCCGCAACAATCACGAAAAACGCCCGCGAAATCCTGGAAGGACTGAAATACTAAACAGGATGAAGTGCTGAGGACGTGGACGAGCTTCTTACATGTCTATGTTGGAGGGCAGGATGTACGAGTCCCACCACTCGATGCTGGGCACCTCTCCTTCTCCGATCTCTTTCTTCGGGGCGATCAGAGCCAGTTTGGTCGACGCCTGGATTCCCGTCTTCCTGGCCGCCTGAGCGATTTCATTCTGCAGCCGTTCCAGCTGAGCCTGACCCGGAGAACAAACGTTTTAGTGAACAAAGTGTACGAGGCGACAGCTGGTGCTTTGGTTCCACGTCCCACCTTAGTTCTGATCCTCTGAGCGATCTTCTCGAAGCGGCCCTGGTCGTGGAACTTGAAGCCCCGTCGGGCTCGCTGCGCCGGTGTGATGGAAACCCGGTGGTCGAAGTAGGAAGTGGACTCCAGGTCGTCTCCGGGTTTCTCCTTCAGCTGCTGACGGAACTGCTCCCGTTTCACCGCTCGGATGTTAGCTGAAGAGGAAAGAGTCGGTATGAGGACCAGAACCAGAACAGACGGAGCGTTTCTGTGCGATTATCCGAGAATCAAACCTTTCAGCGTGGGCATCCGATGTGTGAGCTCCACCTCCTTCCCGCTGGCGTCCACGGTTCGTCCCTTCTCGTCCAGAATCAGAGGCGTCGGCTTGTTCACCTCCTTAATCTCTACTTTCCTGGATGTGAGCACGTTTGTGTTTGCAGTGAGCAAACAGAGACAGTGCTGTTTAATCAGTACACAGTTTTATTCACACAATGAAGAAAAACGACTACAAACTGTTTGTAAATGACAGAATCATTAAAACAGGAAGGACACGCAGCCTCAAACAGAAACCATGAAGCAGAAAAAGTCACAACAGAACAGCAAATGAGAAAACAATTAGCAAGAGAGGGGAAAAAATAGACGGATTAGTGGAAAAATAAGTGAAAAACTGAGTTAGATAAATAACTAAGTGCTCTAGATAGCGTTAGCAGCAGGCACTAATGATAGCATTAGCTTAGCATCATCACACCAACAAGCTAATTACTAAGCAGGTAAACCGATCCTGCTTGGGTCAGATTACAGTGTTTTAGCAACATCTGCTGTGTTGAAGGCTTCGCTAACGTCTCCTCCCACCTGGAAGCAGCTTTCTGGCATCAGAGCCAAACGCAGCACATTAAACAGAGTTTACTGCAGAATAACAATAATGATGATCAGTGGATCCCTAACTTCACCTCTAAAACCAGAGTCTGCCAGAGAAAAGCTTCTGGGGTAAAAATGCTGCATTCAGAGGCAGTAGGTGAGATAAAACACGTCCATCAAACTGTACTCACGGCGGGGCGATGCCCATGGCGTGGAGGTTAGCCAGAGCCACCAGGTTGTGAGGCCCGCTGTTCCCCAGAACTCCCAGAATGCCGGGCTTCATGGCCAGCTGGGACTGGATGCGGGCCTGCAGCTCGGCCGCCTTCCGGGCCTTCTCAATGGCGTCGTTCATGAAGCTGGCGGCCTGAGACGGGGCGATGGACGACCCACCGGCAGCAGAACTGCTGAGGAGCCGCGAGACTGGAGGGGAGTCAGCCTGAGACTGGAGGAGGAGGAGGAGGAGAGGTGGAGGAGGAAGAGGAGGAGGAAGAGTAAGAAGAGGAGAAGGAAGAGGTGTACAGTACCAGGGATGCACTGATCCACAGCTTTTCACTTCTGATCTGATCCCTGATATCTGCTGATGGTGATATAATGCTGGTCCCAGAACTGTGTTTACTTTAGTTTTATGGTTGCTGTTGGTTTCATACGAGGCTGGAACAAACTCCTCTCTACAGGTAGAATAATGATATGTTGATGCTACACAGCCATGATAACTTACATACATGTTTAATTTATGCTGATCAGATGAAGCAGCCCTTACTGTTTTATATGGACAGGTTTAGTGTTAGAGAACGTCATCCTTTGGGTGTATCTGTAGTCATTTAGTAATCAGATTACTGTAGTAACTGGAGGAAGTGTGGTAGAAACAGATTACTTACTCCAGCTCCAGGGACGGAGGAGAAGCTCAGCTGCTTCTTCCTCTCTTCTATCTGTCTGGTGGCGGCTTCCATCATCTGTTTGATCTGTTGGTGGGTAGAAACCAGCAGCCGTAGTAGGGTTAGTTATAGAACCGTCACTCACAGAGCAGCTCCTCATTCTGCAGTGAACCGGACCGTTCTGTACCTGCATCTTGGTCAGCATGCCGGGGCTCTCAGCTGGAGGTCCAGGAATCACCTCCGGCTCCTCCACCTCCTCAAAGCGAGGAACTCGTTTCCTCTTCGCCGTCGTCCCTCCGACAGACTCCGGAAGTTCCCGCATGACGCCTGGTTCAGACTCGTCTCCGAACACGTCCTGATCCGACCAGAACAGAAAGTAGAGGTGGTGAAATAAATCCAAATTCATCCCAGAAGAAGGATGTGAACAGATTTATATATAGATGTAACCCTGTACTTTTGGATTTGCTGTTGGTGCAGAAGACATTTCACTCCTGGTCCTTCAAAGTTTTGCTGTAGTTAGTTTTTTTCTGGTAATAAGGTGGATTTACCGACAGAGTCTGCAAAGGTAAGTCGACCCAGAACATTTTATAGAGATGTCAGAGGACAGATCAGAGGGTGGGGAGGGGCTGGAGGTAAATTCAGGCTGATTAATGGTTACTAATCAGTGCCTGAGGGGAAGACAACAGAAGAGAACGATAATTTAATCAAGGTTCTGGTAAAGGTGTGAGAACTAGGGATGTGCGCAACTAGTCGTTTAACCGCCTACTCATTTATTAAACGTTTAGTATTTTACTAGTCGGTTAAACGCTGCATTAAGCATCATGCTCCTTGTTCTTCACGCCTCTGCATCGGCTTCTTTGTAAACAGGCTGAGCAGTCAGGGAGAGAACTGCTCCTCCTCCCCTCACATGTAGCAGGGGGCGGTGGACCTCCAGATGACACGTTCATTTCTCCAAACCTACACCGCCTGTCCGTTCACACCCCTCCCCCGCACAGCCACGCTTCGTGGCCCCCGGTCCCAACAGGGCGCCGCCACACAGCTCTACGCTCGGCCGTGCGCCGCACACTCGTCCTGTCTGCGCTACCTGGTTGCTCCTGCCAGTAGCATATGCTTGTCTCAAAGATGAAGCCATGCAAGTCTAAGTACACACGGCCGCTACAGTGAAACTGAATGGCTCATTAAATCAGTTATGGTTCCTTTGATCGCTCTCTCAACGATATCCAACAAGCTCATCAAAATGTCTGATCCACTTCTGAAACTCTTCCTCATCTGTCAATCAAACCCAGCCATCATCATCGTCATTTACGACGGGTCCCTGAACGCCACTGCAGCCTCCATCGTTATTATCAGTGCATTTTCTCCCGTGTCTGCTGCTATTTCCGTGTTTTTTTTCAACCCCCGCTATCCCCCTCATCATTAGCGGTGTTCTGACCACTCCAGCTACACCCACCACGTCCCTTCCTGCCCCCCGAAGCAAAGCATCGGCTCCACTATGTGCTGCTCGTGGACTGTCATGGCGCACCGACCCGCTGCCGTTACGCACAGACGCAGCGGCACTTTCTGTCTCAGTGGACGACTGAACATCTTCATCAGAGGGTGAATATTCCTCTTCAGAATATGAGTAAGCCATTACTTGACAAAGTACTTTGTCAGCGTTGAGCAGACCTCTCGGTACGGTGAGTTTTCTCGCTCTAAAATGTGCCGTCTTGCGCTCTGATACGCTCCGATGGCGAGTCTGGTCTCCTCGGTTTTCAAACTCTGTAAACTCCAAAATTTTGAATGAAACTGATGCTCAGATTGAAGTTCCAGATGTCCGCCATCTCCTGGTATAAAGAAGTAACTGCATGAGGCAAAATATATTTGAAGCTATGGGTTGTTATGTTAAGCAATGTTGCTTGTCGCAATATTGCGACTTCGGCGCTTAAAGGGTTAAATTGCAAGTTTTCCGAACCGACTAGTCGCAAATTTTATTTGCGACTAGTCGGTTCGGAAATTAGTCGAAATTCCCATCCCTATTGAGAAGTGAAGGTAAGAGTGGATCTGACAGACAGAATCGTGGCTAACTGAGGGAAATGTAAAGATCTGGTAAGTTCTTTATCACAGACTTCTTTCCTTCATCTGGATCAAACTGCTCTATAATTTACCCACGAAGGGAACAACAAAGTTTATCTGATCTTAAAAAGAGAACGGAAAAGTAAGAAGTAGTACTGAAGTAGGAGAGTAAAACCGCACAGGATAATCAAAGTAATCAACTCTTTCCGATTGTTCTGAGAAATCATTTTAAAGGTTTGAACGTTCAACCTGAGGTTTAACGACATCAGACTAAATAAACACATATTCTACTACCTTCAGGTCTCTCTTGCGGTTCTTCTCTCCTCCTCCTTTGTTTCCACGAGCGATGCGACTTTCCTCCAGCGCTTCAAAAAGACGCTCAACGAAACCTCCAGCAGAGTCATCGAGGAACGGACGCAGCTGGTCTGAAGGAAAACCAGAAATAAGGAGCCTTTAGATCACACATAAAACAGCTCAGAGAGGCTTCACCTGGTCATTCTGAACACTCAGCTGCTTTCTGCTCTGACCTGAACACATTTAGGGGATTTTAAAGCCTCACAGACTAATTACAGTCAGCTACCTTTCAGTGGTTTAAATCTGTGCATTTATTATTAGTTTACAGAGAAAATGGAAGCAGTGTGTTAAATGAACACTGCTGAGGGATCAAATACAAACAGACACACTTCTGTCACATTTAAATAACCTATAAAAGAGGACAGCCACAAACATTCATGATCTGTTCAAAGCAGTTCTGAAATCATCTGGAGGACCACTGCAATCTACACCTTGGTAAAAACTCAACATTTTCCCTGAACTACAGTTATTTCCCTCTGCTGCAACAGAGAATTATGAACATTTCTGTTTATTCATGAAAGAATCTACATGTCATCATACAGATTTAGACATTATAATTCACATCTAAAGCAATCTGTACGTCTGGATTTCCACATGCAGATAGATTACTTGATGGAAGAATGTGTGCCATATTAACAGTACTTATGTACATTTTTTTATTATATTTGTAGTGTTGTGCTGGTGTTCCCTACACATGTGCTCCATCTTTGTTGTTTTAAATCTTAATTTCCCCACTGTGGGATGAATAAACAAACATTCTAATGAAACTCTGGACTTGTGGCGTCAGGTTCTGAACCTTCCATTCAGGTAAACACCAGTGTCCAGGTAGGTTACCTGTGGTCTTCCTTTTGTCCAGGCCCTTCCCCACACAGTGCAGAGCTGCAGTGACCACCGTGGGTTCAGAGAAACCCAGAACCTTCTTCACGGTTCGCTCCACCCAAGGCCTCAACTCCTCCACCTCTCGCTTCGGAAGAGACATCCTCCAGTCCTGTAGAGTTAGCATCCCATTAGCATCATCAGTCATTATTGCTGTCCAGCTGAACCTTCATTCTAAGACAGCTGGGATAGAATCCATCCCCCACAGCCCTAATGAGGATTAAGGTGCATAGATAGTGGATGGATGTATGGATGGATGGATGATGGATGGATGGATGATGGATGGATGGATGGATGTATGGATGGATGGATGTATGGATGTTGGATGATGGATGGATGGATGATGGATGGATGTATGGATGTATGGATGATGGATGATGTATGGATGGATGTATGGATGATGGATGTATGGATGATGGATGTATGGATGATGGATGGATGGATGATGGATGGATGATGGATGGATGGATGATGTATGGATGATGGATGGATGTTGGATAGATGATGGATGATGGATGGATGTTGGATAGATGGATGGATGGATGATGGATGGATGGATGTATGGATGATGGATGATGGATGATGGATGGATGTATGGATGTTGGATGGATGATGTATGGATGATGTATGGATGATGGATAGATGATGGATGTGTGGATGGATGGATGATGGATGGATGTTGGATAGATGGATGATGGATAGATGATGGATGTGTGGATGGATGGATGGATGGATGTATGATGGATGATGGATGGATGCATGGACGGATGGATGATGGATAGATGATGGATGGATGATGGATGTGTGGATGGATGGATGTATGATGGATGGATGGATGATGGATGGATGTATGGACGGATGGATGGATGATGATGGATGATGATGGACGGACGTCTCATGACTGTCTAAAGCTAAAGGGTAAAGCTATGCAGGAACTTGAACCATTTTTCAGTCATGTCTGTATTTGAATCCACCCTGATATCTGCTGTTATCGGTCCTATTATTGTCTCGGTTCTTCTGATCAGGCTGTATGCAGCTGGTTTGGTTAGAAAGCATGTTTGGTAGCCAGATTATAACCAACATGAGTTATAGATGGATTACATAAATCTAATGAACAAATGATCTCTTTTCAAATCCTTCTGTTAACTACAATCTTTACCTCAGAAGCTTTTAATTCATTACAAGCTGATATCTAACGTCAAACACATCCCGCTAAAACTATTCTGCTGCTTGATACAAAAACTCACAGTTTTAATTTGGCATGACTAATCCACCAGAAACGTCTGTCTGATCCATCATTTACTGTCACTGAAGGGTTCCGTGTATTTGTCATTTAATATAATAACTGTGTGCAGCAACATGAGCAGGAAGAGGAGAGAAAAGGAAGACCTGTTTACAGAAAAAGAAATGAGCTGCATGGAAATACGTGAGCTCCAAAAACAGCAGAAACAACAACAGGTTCTCTTCACACCACTAAAGAGCATAAATCAGCTAAATACAGCGCCGTTTCCTTCCAAACCATGCAGACCTGTTTCTACCACTCCAGTCTTCATGTAGGAGGTGGACTCAGCTTTCAGCAGGAGGAGAGCTGCACTAACTGGTCCTTCACAGCCGGTTAAACAGAACAGAAGGACAGAGAGCTGAAGATGTTAAACCTGGATCTATTCGTCTTTTAGAACCCAATGCTCTCCAAAACGTCATTAAACATTCATCAAAAACACAGCTAGGCTGTTTACGAGCTACTCTGAGAATGTTTTCTAGATTTCAGCTCACAGATTCACTACAGCTGACGGCTTCTAACGAGGGCTGTCCAAACTAACGAGTTAACGCAGATTAATCCATCATGATTAATCTGATTAATAACTTTAATCGTTTCACAACACTACTACTAACGTAAGAAGTTTTTCCTGCAAGAAAAATGAGGAGGAGGAGCAAACATGAATCTCTGACAGCATTTAGATGTTTGGACACGTGACTGAACATCTGCACCACATAAACTGCTCTTCAGCATCTCTATCTCCTTCCTGAGAAGAATTTATAACGGTTTTATCCTACTTTAAAAACTGTTTTTGTTGTTTTGGCTCCAGGAACGGTCGCTTTATATTTCACCGCCTGTACAGGACCAACAGGTGACACAAATCAAACCTCCTGTTATCATTGATCAAAGAGTTCACTGCTTCCACAACTTCTAAAATATGTATAGCTTTAAATTACCATAAATAAAAATAACTGTAGAATAGTCTGTCTATTTATCCAGCAAGCAGAGTCTCACAGTTTATATTCACTTTGCTCTGAAATAACTGGAAAATTATGCATTTATTAGACTTATTAGCATTTAAAATATAAAGATTTGTGTTTAAATCCTTATAAAGCTGATTAATTTTGTTCAAAGTTTAAGATTTGATCTCAGAATCCATCATGGATGTTAGAGGAGACATCTCTCCAAATGTTTCTGACTATAAATCACCAAAAAAGAATCATTTATTGGTTTAAGATGCATTGTCCATGAATTTCTTTGCACTGAGTCACTCTTGTAATGATGAATATAAAAAAATCCCCCTACGGTTATTGTCTTTGATAATGAAGAGTGACAGACATTGTCAGTTCGTTGTGCCCACCTGGTTCCACCTGGTTCCACCTGGTTCCACGTGAAACACTTCATTAGCTGAACATTTGCTTATGGACAGGCTGTACGTTTACCGAGGTTCCCTAAACGCCTCACAGTGCAGACCGATGCTGCTCAGAAAGAGCTAGTCTTACTAATACAGGAGAGAAACTGACACTGAAGTATCGATATTATTGTAGTGACATCGTTCAATATCAATACCAAGGCTGGTATGGGTATGATTGATATTTGGATCAATCCACTCGCCTCTAGTTCCATCACATTCACCTCTCAGTCACTCAGTCCAGAGTCGCCTTCTGACAGTATATATAGATCTCAGTGGAGTTAAACCGGGTAAATAACCGTGCTAACCGTAGCTAAAAGAAGCTAAAACCAAAACTCCCGGTTAGCGGCTAGCTGTGGTTAGCATCGTGCTGCCAAACATCACCCATTAACAGCAGAAAAACGCTCACAAACCTTGAATTTTGTCCTTAATCCACGTCAGTCCGGGTTCGTTGTTAAAATCAAACAGAAATGTTTCAGTCTAATCGGTTTAAAACGCTCAAACTGCGGAGTTTTGTGAGAAACTTTCAGTTTAGTGGCGCCGTTCACACGACGTTTCTGCCGCTCGACCCGGAACCAGAAACCCGCATTTCTTCTTCTTTGTGAGCTTTTCTGCGCATGCGTTTAAGTAAAATGCCCGCGACTTCCACCTGTCGGTTAAAACAAGGAACTGTCCCAGTTTTTCTGAACGTTTGACCTTTTTTCAAAAAGAAATAATGAATAAAAGAAGCTTTTAGAGAAAAATCTGGACTTTTAAAATCTGTCTTTGATCTAAAACATTACCAAGATATAAAACAAGATGTAAGAGAACTTGATGAAATAGTTGGTATTTTAATTTCAAAGCAAAAAGGATCTTAATGTTCTTTATGCTGGTCAACAGGTGAGTGACTTTTGTCACAATGAAGCCTCAAATTACTTAAAGCGATGCCAAGTTTTGCTTTATTTTTAAGTAAATGCAGGTTCAATTAACGCACAAGCTTCAAAAACAAGGGTATTAATGCTCCAAAGTGCAATAAACATATATATTAATGCATTTAAGTCTCAAAAACCTTGTTAAAAACACATTAAAATATCAATGACTTGGTCTATAAGGAACTGAAGTGCAAAAAAGTATCAAAAACATGATTACTGATACACAAAAGTTGATGCACAAAAGAGAAAATCATTTTTAATCCACGGAAGTCTGAAAACCCAAACTAATGAATCACAAACATTGCAAATACATGACTACTAAAGCGCAGAAGTCTCAAAAACCTGGATATTAACACGGAAAAAGTGCCGAACCTGAATACTAACACAGCAAAGTGCAGAGAAAATCGTTTTTAATGCATAAAAGTCTGAAACACAAATGACCTGGATATTAAAACACAAAATTAACCTGGTCATTAATGCACCTAAAAGTCAAAAACTTGCATGTTTACCAACAAAAGTCTTAAACCCTGAAGATTATTGCAGAAAAGCCAATAATCCAATATTTCAATGCACGAAATTCTCAAAAACATGATTATTAATGCAAAAAAGATGTCAAAACCTGGATGTTCATACTCAAAAACGTATGAAAAATGTGGATTTTAATGCACCGAAGTGGGGAAAAAAGTGAATATTAATGCAAAACCATCAATAATCTGCATATTAATGCATCACACTAAAAATTTTTGACTGTTAAAAATATTAACATGCAGATATTATTCCCTGTTATTATTAATAGATTATTCCTGCTGTACTGATAACGTATGGATAATATTATTGCTGTAATAATAATGTATGGATTCCGGCTGTATTAATATTATATGGACCTCAGAAGGTTCTGGTCCTAACCCCACTAACCCTACCAACCCTACCAACCCTATTAACCCCACTAACCCTATTAACCCTACTAACCCCACTGACTCTAACCCTCCATCCTCTGCTGATAATCTCCGTTTATTTGTGTTCAGTCTCAGGTTAAATATTTTCCAGCTGATCCACCACACACTCACATGAACCCATTCCCCTCACGGTGTAAACACGGGACCGTCACGCGACCTCCACTTCCTGCCGGCTAAGCCCCGCCCCCTGCTCTCAGTGGGTCAGTGGGTGGTTGTTGTGGAGCAGGAGGCCCGAGGCATCGATGCTGCATCCCTTCATCTGATTCATCCACATCCTCACCTTTACAACCAGCTCAGACCAAATGGGGATTTTACAGCCGTTACACAACTAAAGTTTATCATTTGAAAAGGAAATCAGCACATTTTAAGAAACAACATGGAAATCTGAGAAAGCATCTTTGTTCTGGAGAAGCACAACCTCAGTCTGCTTGGAGGCTGGAAACAACCAGAGAAGCAGCAGTTAGACTCAGATCTGAATTATTTTACTTATTAAACAACCAAAGAAGTTTTTATTGAATTTTCTGAACACAAAACGTGAAAACAGCATCCAGAGCTGCAACTATTACAGAGACGACAACCACAGGGCTGTAAAATAAAAATAAAAGGAATTAGGGCAATACTGACATTTAAATGTACTCGTTATTTTCCAATCAGACACACAGAATAAAGGGGGTTTGATGAAATATTATAATTTTAAGCTCAAATTTGATTAGTTTTTAAAGAAAAATCAATAAAAACTGGTTCCAGCGTCTTAAATGTACATATTTGCTGTGTGTATTCTATTTTTCTATTATTGTTATTTTTCTGAATATTTTGGGGTTGTGGACTGGTCTTTACTTTATAAGTGGTGATGTTGTCTTGTCTTCATCATTCTATCGTCTGTAGAAAGATGTTCCTCCGTGCTGGATGGATCTCTGACTATCTGCTCCTCTGTTCTCCTTTTCTGCTGCATTTATTTTTTGGTTTTCCTCTCAGTCTCTCTGAGGAAACACTGTCTGCAGTTATTTAATTTATGGTTTTGTACAGAATCCGTTCAGTGCAAACTTTTTGTTTTTGACCAATTTTTTGTCAAAAATATTTACGTGAGACGGGTAGAATAAAGAGATTTTGATGAAATATTTAAGTTTTAAGCTCAGATTTGGTTGATTTTCTCATGAGCTGACAGTACACGGGATCCATTTTTATTCTGATTGCTTCTGTGTTCTTGCTCATAAAAAGTGTTATTTTGGTGATTTTTACAAAAGAAAGCTTGTTTTTTTGAAACCAGATAACATCTAAATCTGAGCTTTACAAGTAAACAATGTCAGTAAAACATCCAGTTTAAATATCTGCATGATAATTAGAGGAGTAAAGTTTAAATCTGGATGCAATCAGTCAGTAAATGTCCAGTTTAAGTGTAATCAGTCGGTAAACATCAGTCAGTAAACAGCCGGTAAACATAAGCCAATAAACATCCATTTTAAATATAAACACTCGGTAAATATCAGCCGGTAAACAGCCAGTAAACACTCAGTAAACCTCCCATTGAGCGCTCTGGCTGCTCTGCTCTCTCTCTCCAGCAGCTCTTTTATGTAATGACACCTCAGCACATAATAAGACAATAGCCCAGATATTTCTGTTCAACGGGGGAAACAAACGTGCACGGCTCACATGCACACAGCCGGACTGGTATGAAGCACTGGGGGTTTGTGCTGAGAGCTGGATGAATTATTCTGTTACTTCACTGGAACGCTGAGCATTTCTAGCCTGCAGACTGTAATCCGTCCGATGCAGAGCTACAGCCGTCGAGTCTCTCAGAGTTTTAGTTTCTCAACCCTCTGAACTCAGAACCAACGCTAACCCAACCCTCTGAACTCAGAACCAACGCTAACCCAACCCTCTGAACTCAGAACCAATGCTAACCCAACCCTTACTCCAGAACCCACCCCAACCCAAACCACCACAGATATCAGGATCCACTGCCTGCTCTGTGTTCACTCTCAGTCATCATGACCAAACCGACCAAATCTGAGCTGAACATTGAGACACTTCTCCAACATAACTTTATTCTGCATGTCTCATTTTAAAAATATAATATTTTACACTCAATAAATCCAACAAAAACAACAAGACTGGACTCATTTGTGATCAACATTCAGGTGACAAAAATTATCAAAGATCCTCATGCAGCATGGTTGCTGGAGATCCATTAGAGTACATTAGAGTAGTTTATAGATGCTGCAAAAATGAAATAAATCATACTCAAAGTGTCTAATATTTGACCAAATTGACCAAAACTGGTGCGAGAGAATTGAAAAAAGTGTCCAAATAGATTCAGTTTGTCCAAAATGACACAACTCTGTAAACAATGATTGAACCATTAAAATTACAAAAAGTTATTCAAGAATATCATGAAAAGAAAATCAAAGCTACCGGAGGAATAATAAAGTCAGCATGGTTTAGAAACAGAGAACAGAGGAGCAGGTTGTTGGAGATCCATTCAGCATGGAGAAACATCTACAGATGATGGACCATCTACAGATGATGGAGGAACATCTACTGATGATGGAACATCTACTGATGACGGAGAAACATCTACTGATGATGGAACATCTACTGATGATGGAGGAACATCTACTGATGATGGAGGAACATCTACTGATGATGGAACATCTACTGATGATGGAGAAACATCTACTGATGATGGAACATCTACTGATGATGGAGGAACATCTACTGATGATGGAGGAACATCTACTGATGATGGAGAAACATCTACTGATGATGGAGGAACATCTACTGAAGATGGTGGAACATCTGCTGATGATGGTGGAACATCTACTAATGATGGAACATCTACTGATGATGGAGGAACATCTGATGATGATGGAGGAACATCTACTGATGATGGAACATCTACTGATGATGGAGGAACATCTGATGATGATGGAGGAACATCTACTGATGATGGAACATCTACTGATGATGGTGGAACATCTACTGATGATGGAGGAACATCTACTGATGATGGAACATCTACTGATGATGGAGGAACATCTACTGATGATGGAGAAACATCTACTGATGATGGAACATCTACTGATGATGGAGAAACATCTACTGATGATGGAGGAACATCTGATGATGATGGAGGAACATCTACTGATGATGGAGAAACATCTACTGATGATGGAGGAACATCTACTGATGATGGAACATCTACTGATGATGGAGGAACATCTACTGATGATGGAGAAACATCTACTGATGATGGAGGAACATCTACTGATGATGGAGAAACATCTACTGATGATGGTGGAACATCTACTGATGATGGAGAAACATCTACTGATGATGGAGGAACATCTACTGATGATGGTGGAACATCTACTGATGATGGTGGAACATCTCTCTTCAGATGATTAATGTTTGCAAAAGTAGAAAACGTGAAAATGTTTGTGTCCAAAGTGCCCCTTAAACGAGTGAAAAAGTCTCCAGGGGTCATAAATTTGGTTGTTCTGTTTTCATTGAATTTTTACAGGATTTTATGCTGCAGAGAAAAATAAACCAACAGTGAGGAAAAATGTGAGCAGAGCAGAAAAGGCTGAGAATGTGCTGTGGCTCCAACCCTGATCAGTATGCTAGTATTCTGTAAATATCACATAAGCGTATTATTCATGAGTTTAGCCGATCTCCTCCATCTGTTGGACCGTCAGGTTTACCGCTGACGGATCTTTCATCACACTGACCCACTTCTATTTCACAGGATCTGACAGCGGCGGTAAATCATCCTGGAAGATGTGATCTCTGGGGACGCTGCCGTCTTCAATGGACCTCAGAGAGCATGTGCAGGAATCCAGCTGTGGTCCAACCGGCATCCAACAGCATCCAACCGTGGTCCAACCGGCATCCAGCAGAGTCTTCTCCTCATTCACAGCCTCCCAGCCGGTGGTTCCCTCCTGCTGAATAATGGAGCAGCTGAGTGTGAGATGGCGTCACACATGGAGGCCTCCAGCTGCCCCAGATATCTCACACAATGTCACGGGACACACGTGTGTCTTTGAACACGCCTGTCCTGGTGTCTTTAATGATGCCACAGAGACCACGGATAGTGGGAAGAGCAATGCCACGAACAGAGGCCTCATCATCTTCTGATAACAGCTCCTGTTTCCCAGTTTAATGAGCGCCAGGGGTTCTGGGAGGAGTTTCATCAGAGGGAATTCTGGGAGAAAATGAGGGAATAAGAACCTGGTTGTGTTGAATTCTTACAAAATCCCACAGCAGACAGCAAATGATGGAAAATGATAGAAAAATTAGAAATAAGTGTTTATAATAATGACTAATGTTTGATGAGAG
The DNA here is from genome assembly GCF_021347895.1 of Acanthochromis polyacanthus. Taxonomy (NCBI): domain Eukaryota; kingdom Metazoa; phylum Chordata; class Actinopteri; family Pomacentridae; genus Acanthochromis; species Acanthochromis polyacanthus. The sequence goes on along the minus strand of NC_067124.1, from coordinate 40,884,410 downwards.
TTTAAAACCAGTGAATAAGAAGCTGGTTGTGTTTCAGAACTTCAGTCATTAACCTGCTAGAACCACAATTAAAAGCTCCTAACGATAGTTAAGTTCATCCAACACGTGCAGCTCAGAAAACAGCTTCAGAGAGAGCAGGGACGAGTTTTTGTCAACGTTCTCATCGAGCACGCCGATCGACTACAACTCAAGAAATAAACACAACAATGACAGAAAATTGTAGATATTACTATAAATATGTGCAAAAACAATTAAAAAATCTAAAATGCAACCTGCACACTGACTACAACAGGCCAACTGACCAAAAAACCTTCTAAATAGAAAAAACAGATAAAGACTGACAGCTGCCGGAGCACAAAGCAAAAACAACAAAATAAGACAAAAAACAACACAACATTATAGAAAACTGTGCATATTATAATATGTGTGAAAACAAAGAACTAATACAAAATAACAGAAGCACACAGATTACTACAAGACAACTGAATAAAAACAACAAAATGAATGGTCTAAAACTGTAAATATGATCAGAAATATGTGTAAGAACAGTGAACTAACATGAACACTGAGCAGAAAAACACCAAAATAATGCAGTTTATTATTAGAAATAAGTGTGAAAAACAACACGTGTTCCTAAAAACCTCTCTGTGCCCTCCATCCTCCTCTTCGTCCTCCAAACCGGGGAGACGACGAGGAGGAGGAGGGGGAGGAGGAGGAGGGCAGAAAGGGAGGAGGAGGAGGAGAGGAGGAGGAGGGCAGAAAGGGAGGAGGAGGAGGAGGAGGAGGCAGAAAGGGAGGAGGAGGAGGAGGGCAGAAAGGGAGGAGGAGGAGGAGGGCAGAAAGCTGCTCTGCTAAAAACTGCATGGATACAGGGGGGGGGGGGGGGTGATGGTTGTAGTCAGTGTGTCAGAGACATGATACTGCTCATGAGAGTGTGTGTGTGTGTGTGTGTGTGTTCTTGTACTTGCTACATGGTGAGGACCATTTTCTGCATTTAACTATCAAAGTGAGGACATTTTTACAAAGTGAGGACATTCTGGCCGGTCCTCACTTTGAAACAGCCATGTTTGAGGGTGAAGACTTGTTTTTAGAGAACAGGTATGAATTGAGGTTTGGTTAGGGTTAGGGTAAGGATTAGGGTTGGGCGATCAGTTGTGATGGTTAAGGCTAGGGTAAGGCTCTAGGAAATACATTACGCTTATGGATGTCCTCACTAAGATAGAAGTACAAACATGTGTGTGTGTGTGTGTGTGTGTGTGTGTGTGTGTGTGTGTGTGTGTGTGTGTGTGTGTGTGTGGGTGGGTGGGTGGACTGTCTGATTTTAAGAATTTTCTTAAAATGTTAAAAATGTTCTTAAAATCAGCATCACTGAAGTGATTCAGGAGCAAAGAGAGAAAAAAAATGTGAAAAATAGGAAATCTGAGGATCTTTTATTGAACTGTTAGTAATTTTTTATTGAACCAACAATTTTATTTCTCTGGTTGGAAATGACATAAAGAAGAGATTTAAACCCATTAAAACAGCGTGTTAGTGATGTTAATGATGAATCTGAACTATTTCTGTGCTTTTATTTTACATTTCACTTTTGACATTTTTTGTTCAAACCTGAATCCATCAAAATCTGTCATCAATAATGTCTCTAACACCACGTTTTACTGTGTTTTCTCTCTTCTTCATGTCATTTCTAACCAGAAGAAACCTGTTGGTCAAATAAAACTTGCATGTAATGAAGAAGAACCACTGACACAGTGAGGCTTTTTAAAACTGTAAAACTAAAAGTATTGTCCTGCTTTCATCACAAATTCAGACATCTAAAGGAGGAAAAACATCAGCCTAAGTTTAATATCAACACACTTTTAAAGGCCAATTGAGAACAATACCATGTTTATATCACATTAAAATTGCATTAGATCAGCACAATACAGCTCATTCCTCATTTCATGGAATCACCACCTCATCGTGGTGGAGGGTTTGAGCGGCTTTAGCCCCGAGTAGGGTCTCCCAAGGCAGACTGGTCCTGGGGGAGGGACCAGACAAAGAGCGATTCAGAAGACCCTGATGAAAGCACAGCAAGGTGAAACCGCTACCTCGCCCAGGTTAGGAATAACGGGGCATTCCCCTGGAGCCAGGCCTGGAGGAGAGCTCGTCAGCGAACGTCTGGTGGTCGAGCCTTGGGGCAAACACGTCCTCTGTGCAGGAGGCAAAGCCTGAAGACTTGGAGGGATCTTCATTCATCTCCATGGCAGAGGTTGCCGAAATAGTTAAGAAGTTCCTCGGTGGCAAGGCGCCAGGGGTGAGATCCTCCCTGAGATGCTGAAGGTTCTGGACATTGTTGGACTGTCTTGGCTGACACGTCTCTACACCGTGGACATCAGGTAGGGTACCTGTGGAGTGGCAGACCGGGGTGGTGGTTCCCATTTTAAAAAAGGAGGACCAGAGAGTGAGTTCCATCTATCGGGTATCACACTTCTCAGCCTTCCTGGGAAAGTTTACTGTAGGGTGGTGGAAGCGAGGCTCTGACTGATGGTTGAACCTCAGATCGAGGAGGAACAATGTGGATTCTGTCCTGATGGTGGAACGGTGGATAGGAAGCTGCTGAGGGGGTCATGGGAGTTGGACCTGCCAGTCTACATGCGTTTGTGGATCTGGAGAAGGTCTACGACCGTTTCCAGTGGGTGTTGGACTCCTCCAGGGCTGTCCCTTGTCTCTGATCCTGTTTGTGGTCTTCATGGATCTCAAGGATCAGCCGGGGTGAGGAGAGTGTCTGGTTTGGGGACCTCAGGAGCTCATCTCTGCTTGTTGCAGATGATGTGGTTCTGTTGGTTCCTCAGACCTTCAGCTGCACTGGAATGGTTTGCAGCCGAGTGTGAAGCGATGGGGATGAGGATCAGAACCTCCAAGTCTGAGATCATGGTTCTCTGATGGAAACCTGTGGATTGATCCCTCTGGGTTGGAGGGAGTTGTTTCCCCAAGCGAAGGAGTTCAAGTATCTCATGATCTTGTTCATGAGTGATGGAAAACGGAGCTAGAGATGGACAGGAGGATTGGTGCAGCGTCAGCAGTAATGAAGGCGTTGAACTGAACCGTGGTGGTGAAGAGGGACCTCAAGGATAAGATCTCAGTTTACCATCCATCTACGTTCCAACCCTCACCTATGGTCATGAGCTCTGGGTAGTGACCCAAAGAATGAGATCATGGATACAAGCGTCTGAAATGAGCTTCCTCTGTAGGGTGTCTGGGCTCAGCCTTAGAGATAGGAGGAGAAGATCAGACATCTGGAGGGAGCTCAGAGTAGAGCCGCTGATCCTTCACCTCTGAAGGAACCAGTGGAGGTGGTTTGGACATCTGGTTCTGATCCTCCAGGGAGACTTCCTCTGGAGGTTTTCTGAACATGTCCTCCTGGGAGGAGACCCCGGGGTAGATCCAGAACATGGAGGGATTATGTATCTCATCTGGCCTGGGAACGCCTCGGTATCCTCCAAGAAGAGCTGGAAAGTGTTGCTGGGAGGAGGAACATCTGGAATGGACTGCTTCATCTGGATGGATGGATGGATGGATGGATGATTGTTAAATAACATAAAATCTTGAGCTTAGCCTAACCCTAACCCTCCGTTCATGTGATATAGCTTCTGTTTACCCGCAGACGTGTTTTTAACGGAAACTGTTTTATTGCATGTGACTATTCTAGACATGGTTTTTTAACACATAATATGACAAAATTTTAAAAATGCATCAACATCTCAGTGTTTTACTGTCTTTTCTCACCAGTTTTTGTCATTTCCAGGTAGAATGAATCTAAAGATTCATTTTAAGTTGAGATCTGGAGACTGATTTTGGGTTTAACAGCAGATATTTACTCCTCAGATCTGGTGTTTGTGCTTCAGTAGCAGCTGATTGGAGGATCAGCGTCCCACCACCTCCTCCTCCTCCCAGTCAGATTACAGAGTCTCCTGAACCAGCCTCCTCACCCTCCTCACCCTTCCTCACCCCTCCTCTCATTTTACAGCCTCTAAATCTGCACCCCATGGAGTCGCACATCTGTTTGGTCAGAGCTGCTTTCCAAACCAGGAGTCACAAAACACCAACAGACAGTTTCCCAAAATGTGTCATTTATTAAAAGATTTTTCTGTTTGTTTTTGTATCATTATTGGAAAAAGACAGAAAAATAAGCCAGAGAGTGGAGGATGTGGGGGAGTAAATATCACAAGAAAGACGAGAGGTGAGAGTTTAGCTGGGAAAGAAGAGATGCTAACGGGATTTAAAGGAGATCAAGGGAGGCAGAGGGGGAGGCAGAGGGGAGATAGAGGGGAGGTAGAGGGGAGATAGATAAAAAAAGAAAAAAAAGGGAGATAGAGGGGAAGTAGAGGGGAGATAGAGGGGAGGTAGAGGGGAGATAGAAGGGAGATAGATAAAAAAGAAAAAAAAGGGAGATAGAGGGGAAGTAGAGGGGAGATAGATAAAAAAAGAAAAAAAAGGGAGATAGAGGGGAAGTAGAGGGGAGATAGAGGGGTAGTAGAGGGGAAGTAGAGGGGAGATAGAGGGGACGTAGAAGGGAGATAGATAAAAAAGAAAAGGGAGATAGAGGGGAAGTAGAGGGGAGATAGAGGGGAGATAGCGGGGTAGTAGAGGGGAGATAGAGGGGTAGTAGAAGGGAGATAGAGGGGAGATAGAGGGGAAGTAGAGGGGAGATAGAGGGGAAGTAGAGGGGAGATAGAGGGGGAGATAGAGGGGAGATAGAGGGGAAGTAGAGGGGAGATAGAGGGGAGATAGAGGGGAGATAGAGGGGGAGATAGAGGGGAGATAGAGGGGAAGTAGAGGGGAGATAGAGGGGAGATAGAGGGGAAGTAGAGGGGAGATAGAGGAGTAGTAGAGGGGAGATAGAGGGGAAGTAGAGGGGAGATAGAGGGGGAGATAGAGGGGAGATAGAGGGGAAGTAGAGGGAGATAGAGGGGGAGATAGAGGGGAGATAGAGGGAAGTAGAGGGGAGATAGAGGGGGAGATAGAGGGGAGATAGAGGGGGAGATAGAGGGGAGATAGAGGGAGATAGAGGGGAGGTAGAGGGGAGACAGAAGGGAGGTAGAGGGGAGGCTATAGTCTACACTAAAAGAGAAGAAGAAGAAGAAGGCAGGTAAAACAAAGATTGTAGTCGGACCGTGACGGTCGCCGCAGTATAAAACTTACATGAAAAATGAACAATGAAAAATAAGTGCAATTGGTTTCTCTGTCACCACAAATCTGATTCAGAAAGAAAAGAACAACCCAGGAGTGGAGGAAGACTCCCCCGGTCTCGGACCTGCACCGATCTGAGGGTTTTACACTCCAAACACATAAAATAAAAGCGATCATAATATGTACAGTTCAGGTGGATCCATTCAGAGCAGAGTTTCTAATCTGGAGCTGGAATCAGAGCGACAGCAGCACCGCTAATACACAGCTCCTCTTACATTTACAGCTGCACCGTTATGCGTTTAGTTTCAAGTTTATCAAGAGCACCAGCTACAAATGCAGTTTGATCGGTTCCTCTGCTGATCGGAAAACAAAAAAAGAAAGAAAAAAAGGCTACGCTCAAATATTACACGACAAACAGCAGCTAGCGGGGGCTAACAGTTAGCAGTCAGTCGATCAATTGGATGTTTGGTTGATAAAACAGCAGAAAAAGTTGAAGAGATGTTCAGTTTACTGTCACAGAGGAATGAAACCAGAAAATATTCACATTTAAAAAGCTGCAATCGGAGAATTTAGACTAGTTGGTGACTACTCAATACTCAACAAATAACTGATTAATTAATTAATCAATTAGTTGTTTGGTCTGTAAACCGTCAAAAGATGGTGAATAAATATTCAGTTTAGTGTCATACATGAGAAAAGAAACCAAGAAATATTCACATTTAAGAAGCTGCAATCACAGAATAGTTGGAGATAACAGTCAACAGCTAAACGATTACTCACTGCAGCTACCGATTATTTTCTCAACGAATCGACTGGTTGTTCAGTTGATAAAATGTCAGAAAATGGTGGGAAGATCTTCAGTTTCCTGTCAGAGAGGAATCACAGAATTTAGACTGCTTTATAAAACTAGATATTTAAAATAGTTCGCAATAATCTAAGAATTAAAAATGAATAGATTAATGGATTAATCATTGCAGTTTAGGTGAAAAATGTTGACTGTTATAATAAATCAAATCAATAATAAATAAATCAAAACATATTCACATGTAAGAAGCTATAAAGAATCTAGACTTTTTTCTTTTCAAAAAATACTCAAACCAATTAATCAATTCCTGAAATAGTTGGCGATAGTTTCAGTAGTTGGCAACTGATTAATCGTTGCAGCTCATTTATTTATATAATCCATAAAATGTCACAAATAGGGGGAAGAAAAACACACATTTACTGTCACCAAGGAGAAACCAAAACATAGCATTTAAGAAGCGACAATGAGAGAATTTAGACTTTTTTCTTCTAAATAACACTCAAAACAATTTGAGAAATTGTCAAAATAGTTGGCGATAAATTTAACAATTCACAAATAGTTGAATAATCGTTGCAGCTTAATCGTTTGATCTATAAAATGTCAGAAATAGTGAAAAAAGCACATTTACTGTGAACAAGGAGAAAGAAACCAAAAAACATATACATTTGAGAAGCTGCAACCAGAGAATTTAGAGTTTTTCTCTAAAAAAATACTCAAACCAATTCATCCATCATCTGAATAGTTGGCGATTATTTCATTAGTTGATAGCTAATCAATAAATTGTTGATGTTGGCAGTCGGGAATCGTTGTAGGTGACAGTGGAGACTAATAATGAGTTTCTTTGTTGATCATTCTGTTGATTATTTTCTGGATTAATTGATGAGTCGTTTGGTTTATAAAATGTGAAAATGGTGAAAAATGTTGATGTTTCCACAAATAAGCTGTTTTGTCCACAACGCAAAGACATTCAGCTGAGTTGGCAAGTAATCAATTAATCGATAGTAAAAGAAAAGTTGTCAATTAATTGATTAGTTGATAACTCATGGATGAACGGCTGGGGCGGTTGGAGTCTGGATTCGCTGTGGATGAAACCGGGTTTTAAGCAGTAGGAAGTTGAACAAACTTGATTTTGCTGTAATTTCAGAAGCAAGTGGACGACTCGGAGGCTTTCGTGACTGAACGTGGAGTGGTTTTGTCACATTTACGAGCAAACAATCAAAATGCAGTATGAATGCACTGAAAGCACCGAGTGCTTTTCTGAACACATCCTATTTGGTAAAAGGCACAGTAGTCCAAAAGTCCAACTGTAAAGATTTCACTTCCTTCTTTTTGTTTGATCCTGATAAAAACCACAAACGAAACAGCATCTTCCCAATCACCTCCACAAAAGTGTTGGCCGAACCGTGCGAGCACACGGCCGGCGATAATCAGCTGCCTGATAAATAAATACAAACAATAAATAGATGCAGTGTCATATCAACACATGAATAAATTAACTGTGGGACTCGAGAGTCGTACGTCTACGAGTGGTCTGTCGTTTTTCCTCAGGCTGGTTGTTTTAAAGTCTTTCTTGGATGTTTGTGACACCGGTTGGCGGTCGGGTTTTCCGATCCACAGCTCGACAGGAAACGCTGGATGTGACTTCGTCTCGATGCCGTCGATCCGCCGCCCAAAAAATTCTTGGATTACATTCGTAAGTTGTGACATCGTTTTTCTTTGAGTCTGACACACGTACAGTTTGATGCCGTGCTTTGTTCACGGCTTTCCTCACGTCACTAGCTACAAGATTCTCAGCGACTTCAGTGTCACTTTTCTTACCTCTGCAAGTCAGATGCTTCAGTTCTATCTACAAGTGAATCTAAAGTCAAACAGCTGTCTGGTCAGAAAGGCCAACTCATGCTTTCCCAGTCCGCAAAGTGTCTCCAGACTATTCTCCACCTGTGGAGAATGGTCTGACTGCACTTAGGCAAATGATAATGGGCTTTGTACTTCTTTAAGGTTCTAAGCCCAGGATGCAGTGACTGTGGCCCTGCAAAAAGAATCGTTTTGGTCGAATATCTGCATGCAGGGACCGGGTAATTTACTGAAAGAACCAAGCAGAATGGATTTGAACTTTTCCATGTTTGGGAGGCTGTTCAGAAGTTGTTGTTTCCTATAGCGAAGGAGATTGTGAGACGGTGAGGGAGAAGAAAGACGCTGAAATACACAGCGGACGTATACATGAATAGGACATCAGGAGAATTAGACCCTAACCCAAGTTACGGTCTAATTCTCCTGACTGCTAACACATCGATGAAAAACAAATGCTTGTTATGACGAGGAACTAATTCATCATTTACAGAGTTAGAATTGAAGTAGTTGTGCCAGACTTTGGAGATTTTTAATTTGTACGTGTTTTCAAGTTTTAAAATCTCCAGAGATCGGCTAAACTCAGCAAGGACGATGAGCGGCATTATTTTCTCGTCCAGTAGCAGTCTTCTCCTCTGCAACATCACCAAAAACAACATACAAATGGAAACATGCTACAGTCTAATCTGTAACCAGAGGCTTCATCGACAAAGAATCCATTGGAGCCCTGAGTGTTTTTCTGTTTGTCATGTGGGCCGATGATGCTGACCGATGTGGACTTGTTGTACTACCTATAGAAACCATGAGTTGGCCTTGAGACTAGAAGCAATTCACTGTTTTACTCACTCAGTATTGAATCATAACTGGAGTTACCTCGTCACAATAAACATCGGAAGCTTTCATTCTCAGTACTGACATCAGGTTTTCTGCGTTCAGAGTCCTTCAAGTTCGATGAAACATCTTCCTCTGAATACGTTGATTGCTTTCATGCTGAAGAGGAACTTTTCATTCGCGCCTCGAGATTCTTCACAATCTGTCCTATCAGTCTTTAATCCTGTAACCTGTATATTCCTTTAAGAGTTCTCTTTATCTTTACCCTTCAACACACAACTACCTTTGTGCACGTATTTAGATTATGGAATCATGGTAGGTTTCATTTATGTCCTGTTGTTTGAACTAACTGTTGTTTTGATGAGTTTTGTTTGAGCCATCATTTGATTTCTGTCACCGACAACTCCTCCCTCCTTCTTCTTCTCTTTAACTCTTGTATATTCGTGGGTCTTCAGCCTCTTTCCTTCTTCCCGTCGCAGCAGCAGCAGCAGCTTTCAGCCCGGTGGTGGAACAGACGGCGGTGGAACAGATCAGAGCTGATCAGGTCTCTAAGCTGGTCGGACAAACCCGGGGCAAAGGCTTCAGTGTGACATGAAGAGGAGGTTGGCTTTGACCTTGACACGTCTCAGCGTTCTCACTCTGTGGTCCAGCAACAGGCTGGCTTTGGCACTGGATTGGCTTCTTCAGGCTCTTGGGCTGCTTGTAGGGCGTGGTCGAGGAGACGGAGCTGTCCTGCGTGGCCGGACTACCCTTCCGGCCAGCCGTCAGGTCGCCGTTGACCGCTGACGTCGTGGCCTCATGTGAAACTTTTCTTGGGGACAGGATTGGGGCGACGTGGACCCAAGTCAGGCTTGGCTCGGAGCTCTGACCTGCTTTGTACTTTGGCAGCTTCTCTGCTTCCTCGCGGTCACTGTCTCTTTCCTTTGTGTTGTTATTTAGCTGGTTGTCGCCAGCCACATCTAGAGAACTCTGGTTCACATCAGATGCTGGTGCTGGAGAAGGAGCAGGGCCGTCCCCTTCGTCCTGATCGAGGCCCTTCTCTTGTGCGCTGATTCGAGGACACTTGAGAAGGACGGGGGAAGGCGAGGTGGACTCGGTCCCCGTCCAGCTGAGTCTACGCTTCTGCAAAACAAACAGGGGAGTTAATTATGAGTGAATGTGACGTTCCTTTTGTGGTGGAGCTGAGGCCAAGTAAGCTCCAACCTTGACGGGAATGTGTAGCTGATCCCGGTGTTTGTGCGGCGGCATGGAGCCGGAAGCGTCCTGGAGAGATCGACCCGGAGACGTGGCGACGCTGGAGGCTGCAGACACCGGCTGAGTGGGGATCTGAGGAAACCAGAGCTTCAGCATCATCTCCACCTGCAGCAGAGTGTTCAGATACTTCTCCCTAAAGGTGACAAAGAAAAGGAAGAGCGTACATCTGGACATTTATTACCATTCTGCACATTGAGCCCAGTAAAGTTTCTACAGAAGTTTTTCTGCTCTGCTGGTGAACACTGGAGCTTGACTTTCCCCCGGGACTGTTCAATAAAACATGCAACAGGAGACGAGGCTGGAAATGTAACACCGCCTCACTGTTCCTGCAAAGTTTAGGAATCATTTACATCCTCAACTCGGATGTCAGGTGATGCTGGGAAAGAACTTCACGAGGTGCCAAACATTTTAAAACCACATTATTTTGATAGATATTACAGTACAAGTCACAGTTTTGGTGATAGTTTCTTTTCCACAAAAAAAGATTAAATGTATTTTGAAAATATCTGAGAACACGTTTTGTCTCTGTAGAGCCACAAAGCTTCAGTTACGAACCCCAAAACCTGCCGAGGGGTTGTAAAGGCGTGCCGTCCTAAAAAACGCAAAACAATCACACACGTGTTCAGAAAACAGTAAACTAATGTTTGACGTGCCGTTTTACCAGGAAAGCGAACAATCAAAGCTTAGAAATGTCATATTTCATCAAAATTACTTTATTCGACGTCTTATTTTTTAATCACCAAAAATGAAGTGTTTTCATGAACCTGATTCTGCAAAAAACTAAAAATGAAAGACGTTAATAAAATAATAAATAATAGTAATACTTTATTTACTTAGCAGCCTTAAAAAGACAATCAAAGCATGAAAACACAGAGACAGTCAGGAGAGACATCAGGAGGCACTAATTAGCTAAATTAGCCAACAAAGGAAGTTTAACAACCCAAGAATAAGACTGAAGACTAAAAGTTAGAAATTAAAATCTAAATAACTACAACAGATTAAAGCTAACAGTAAACATGAAAGAAGGTCCATAAAAGTGGTTTTCAGAAATGATTGAATGGTTTAGATGAGACACAAATATGAGGGTTTTCAGGTGAACTGCAGGAAATGCAAAATTAGCAATCAAGAAAATCAAAGCCTACTTTTGTTTTTTGTCCTTCTAACTGTGCCGTACGCCACAAATCACAATCGTCTCTAAGTTCACTCATGACTTTGCTGTTTTCACGGAGGTGCAGGAGGAATAACGTGTTAAATGGTTTATCGTGACTCCTTCTATCCAAATAAAGCAGCTCCTGTACTTTCTACACTGTGATGACAGGAAGTGTTGGGCTGTAGTTGGACAATGTGCATGACGTCTTACCCGCTGTTGGGTCTCTGTAAAACCCCCACAATCCTCTGGATTCGATCCATGGCAACGCTCTGCTGGAAACTGCTCAAACCTGTGGTCAAAAACACAATCCTCCGGTCAGCGTTTACAGCGAGCAGCCTATCGGTAAACTATGCTGAGCTAATGATTCAGACTGTCGCTGCACGCTGCTGCACAAACCCACACATCACAGAAACTCGAGTTCAAGCAGCTACAACTTCTGCCGGCGATGTAAAGATGCTTACCGCGGTCGAATCGGCCCGTCTTCAGTCCATTCAGCAGCTCCAGCAGAGGCCGAACAAAACCCTGCAGCTCAGCACACTGACAGAGGAAACAGGAGAGAAGATGGATTAGCACTCAGGCCTGCTGTCTGAAGCATCTGCTGGGCTTTCCTCTGACTCTGCTTCGTCATCCTTCCTCTCATCTCTACACATCTGTTTTTCCACATAATTGTCATGCAAATGTGAAGCAAACTTTACGATAGCGTTGCTTATTTAAACCGACAGTTCAGTAAAGAAAAGTCGTATTACCTTTGCTGACATGTTTCCACAGACTCACAGATCTGTCAATCCGACCACGTGATAAAAAGGACACGCCACCAAACGTCAGATGAAGACAGCAGAAACATGTCAGCAAAGCTAATACAACTTTTCTTTACTGAATCGTCGGTTTAAATTAGCAACGCTGTCGTATAGTAACGGACGACAAAATGAACCTAATCCAACTATGTGAAGCAAACTTTTTGAAATGTCCCAAAATAGTGAAAAAAAAAGCATGTGAGCAGAAAAACTGGGCTGTGTATTGGTCAGCAGGCGGCAGTATGAGCTACCCTAACCCTGGACTAAACAGAGGAGAAGAAAAAGAAAAAACATACAAGGAAGCTCTAAGCAGGGAAACGAGTAATTCTTCTTCATGTCGAAAGAAGTGGAAAAAGCTCAACAGTCACATGAGTTGAAGGTCTGCTGAGTCAAAGCTTGTCCAAAAAATGCAACAAGGCGCTCAGTAGGTCTGTCAGAACCACCTCAAGCGACCATAAATGATTTTGTCACTTCCTTGGAGGAATAGCTTCGGCACTGCCATAGCTAATGGGGATCCAAATAAATCAAATCAAATCCTTAAGTCTTGCATATTCACAGCATTTCCACAGCACTGAGGAGAACGGTCTGACTGCACCTCTTATTATTCTGTTATGGGGTGACTGAAAAAAGCTCTGGTTTGTTCGGATTTCTTTAAGCAGCGTGGGGAAATCTACACAAGTTTCATTAATCCAGATCTTATTTCACAATGTTTTGTTAACTCTGGAGAATCATCTGATTGTAACTGCTCACAAAACACACAAACCTCGACACAAAGTCTAATAGGGCTGGCCCCAATAGTGGTTTCTGGCCCTATTAAAGACGAATATAGGAATATGTGTTCCACCCCGTAACGTCCGGGGGTGGGGTGGGGGGGCTTGTGGCGGAGACGCCCGAATATTCGGATCCGTTCGTCTGGTTTCCCGGGTCCAAATTTTGCCTCGTTTTGTCTTCAGTTAAACTGAAGAATTCCCAAACAGCGGAGGTCTTCAGCATCTTGTGTTTATGCAACAAAGTGAAGCGTGACGTCAGAGTCGGCAGCAACCCGGACTTTCAGGTGGTAAGAAACAGGAACGGAGGAGCTGAGATGAGCCGAACACGACGGAATGAGCCGAAATGGGCCGAAGGCGCAGGGAAGAGACGAGCTCCGAATATTCCTATTTTCGTCTGGGGGGAGGAGGGGTGATCACATAGAAATATGTGTATATGTTTATGTGATCACAGGACGGGATGAGCCGATATGAGCCGATGTGGGCCGAAGGTGGAGGGAAGACAGTAACGCCGAATATTCTTTCTGCCAGGTAACGGGGGGTGGGGGTGGGTGCGAACATTCGGATACAAAAATTAAAATCCAGATACCACCGTAGCGAACGAATACTCGGGATATTCGGGTCCAGCCCTAAAGTCTACACCAGTGAGTCAGACCAGTCAAAATGCACAGAAGAACACTACTTCATGCTTTCCACGTTCATACAGACCTGTTTTCACAACACTTTTCAGTTCAGGAGAACGGTCTGACTGCTCCTCTTTATCATTCTGCTGTAGGGTGATTTAAAAAAGCTCTGGTTTGCTTGCATTTCTTCAAACCAATCACAGTTGGTGGTTTGGAGGTTGTTGCTGTTGTTGTATGAAAAATTTCGTCCCCTAAGTCTATATCCGGTGAGTCAGAACTTTCTCCGACACCAAACTTGAAACTATGCCAACAGAACTTGAAAACAGCTGGAGTAGGGCTCTCATTACCTTCTGAGCAAACAGCAGATCTCCCTGTGATTTGGGGGTCTGTCCCATCGGATCTGTCTTGCCGGCCCGGGCCTCCTTGCCCTCTGACCGGTCCGACTCCTCTTCTTCCTCCTTGTCGGTGAACCCGTCGCAGGTCCATTGTGACCCGGGACTCTCTGACCCGCCGTCCCCGCCGGCCGCCGTCCCGCCCGCCTCGCCCACGACAACGGAGGACGAGCTGTCGGTCAGGAAGACGTCGGCGTCGTCCTCGGCCTGCTCCGAGTCGCTGAGCAGGAGGAGGCCGTCGCTGGAGCTCAGGGAGTCGAAGGAGGGCTGGGACAAGGTGCTGCCCTGGGACTGCATCTAACACCGGGTAGATTCAGGTTAAAAACCACACTGGCATGTCTGCAGCGGGACAGGAAGTGGAAAGGAGCACAAACAACACTCCATTTTGCCATCTCTCAGCCAAAAATACTAACCCCTACTACTCAAAATGGTGGGTCTATCAGTGCCCTAGTTTAGCATGGAGCAGACTGGGACTGGGGGAGGCAGCAGCACAATGCTACAGTCTGGCTCCCATTGAGGAGATTCAGGCTGGAGGAGAGTAAACTGAGGGGGGATGGGAGCTGGTAGTGGAATCAGAATAGAGCCTCTCAGCCTCCGGAGCTGGCGTGGCCCCTCCTCTCCTCTCCTCTCGTTCGCCATCCCCCCTTTGGATTCTCAAAGCTCCCTGCTTCCTCCCATCTCTGCCTTCATCCTGTTCGCTCTGCTCTTCCTCTTCCTCACATTTTACAGAGAGCCGAGCATCTCCGGACATGTGCCTCTTTTCTCATCCAACACATTCACCCAAACACAGCATCAAACCAGACGTCCCACTTCTGTCCTGTTTTTATTTACACTAGCTCTGCTGGATGGAGGTGATGGGACAGGTAGGAGCAGAGGTAGGAGCAGAGGTAGGAGCAGAGGTAGGAGCAGAGGTAGGACCATGAGGCTGGCCGTACGATGCCAAGCAACCATTAGAAATGTCAGGAATGAACCCGGGTGACAACAGAGCAGAAACCAGATCCACTCTAATTATACAAGCGTTTATCTAATAACAATAATGATAATAATAATAATGATAATAATAATAATAATAATAATAATAATGACAATGATAATAATAATAGAGCCATTTATTCACAGAAATCATGACAGAAATGGGCTTTAAACCGCTGAAACACAGACAGGACACTCCTTCAGGACTACTTACAGAAAGCAGAGAAGCAGAAGAACCAGCAGCACTCACCTTCTCTCAGGTAAATCAGCAGCTTCTTCCTTCCGGTGCTCCGGTTCCGGTACCGGCTGTGGTCCGTAGATAACCCGGCAGCAGCAGCCCCGGTGCCGTTCATCGGTCTGAGCCTCCGCTGCTTCTTTCTCTCTCCGGTTTACGAGCGTCAACATGTGCGCGGATCCACGTGCCCACGTTTTGCACGCATCCCATTGGCTGTCGTCCCGGCGGAGGCGCGTCCCATTGGCTGCTGGGTCCAGCCAGTGGCGGCTTTACGGGGCGCCCATTGGACGGCCGCCCGGGCACTCACGGCCCCGCCCACTCATGCGTCTCCCGTGTGCGTGGATCCGGGCAGGGCCGCTACTACGGAGAACAGTAAACACGCGCGCGTGCATGATATGTTCTATACATCGGAGTCGGACGCACGCAGACACGTAGCTCACGTCCACCCCCACGCAAAAACACAAACAAGCCGAGACCAGCAGCCCGCTGGAGCTTATGGAGCTTATGGAGAAAAAAATGAGCCAGAAGGTCCAGAGGAGGAACCAGAGGAGGAGCAGCATCACGATGAGACTCCAGCAGAAACAGATCTACTGCCACACCTCTGACCTTCACTGGAGTCACAGAAAAACCTGCAAATATGAAGCTTTCTGGAGCCCAACACCACAATGATCATGAAATGTGACACTGAACAACACGATTACGAAATAAAGCAACAAAAAATACACAAAAGGACTCCAGCAATGCGAACAAGAAAGAAAAACGAAAAAAAAATACACAAAAAGTCCAGCAATACGATCAAGAAAGAAAAATGAAAAAAAAAATACACAAAAAGACTCCAGCAATACTAACAAGAAAGAAAATGAAAAAAAATACACAAAAAGACTCCAGCAATACTAACAAGAAAGAAAAATGAAAAAAAAATACACAAAAGTCCAGCAATACGATCAAGAAAGAAAATGAAAAAAAAATACACAAAAAGACTCCAGCAATACTAACAAGAAAGAAAAATGAAAAAAAAATACACAAAAAGTCCAGCAATACGATCAAGAAAGAAAATGAAAAAAAAAATACACAAAAAGTCCAGCAATACGATCAAGAAAGAAAAATGAAAAAAAAAATACACAAAAAGACTCCAGCAATACTAACAAGAAAGAAAAATGAAAAAAAAATACACAAAAAGACTCCAGCAATACTAACAAGAAAGAAAAATGAAAAAAAAATACACAAAAAGACTCCAGCAATACTAACAAGAAAGAAAATGAAAAAAAAAATACACAAAAAGTCCAGCAATACGATCAAGAAAGAAAATGAAAAAAAAATACACAAAAAGTCCAGCAATACGATCAAGAAAGAAAAATGAAAAAAAAATACACAAAAAGACTCCAGCAATACTAACAAGAAAGAAAATGAAAAAAAATACACAAAAAGACTCCAGCAATACGATCAAGAAAGAAAATGAAAAAAAATACACAAAAAGACTCCAGCAATACGATCAAGAAAGAAAATGAAAAAAAATACACAAAAAGACTCCAGCAATACTAACAAGAAAGAAAAATGAAAAAAAAAATACACAAAAAGACTCCAGCAATACGATCAAGAAAGAAAATGAAAAAAAAATACACAAAAAGACTCCAGCAATACGATCAAGAAAGAAAATGAAAAAAAATACACAAAAAGACTCCAGCAATACGATCAAGAAAGAAAATGAAAAAAAATACACAAAAAGACTCCAGCAATACTAACAAGAAAGAAAAATGAAAAAAAAAATACACAAAAAGACTCCAGCAATACGATCAAGAAAGAAAATGAAAAAAAATACACAAAAAGACTCCAGCAATACGATCAAGAAAGAAAATGAAAAAAAATACACAAAAAGACTCCAGCAATACGATCAAGAAAGAAAATGAAAAAAAAATACACAAAAGACTCCAGCAATACGATCAAGAAAGAAAATGAAAAAAAAATACACAAAAAGTCCAGCAATACGATCAAGAAAGAAAAATGAAAAAAAAATACACAAAAAGACTCCAGCAATACTAACAAGAAAGAAAATGAAAAAAAAATACACAAAAAGACTCCAGCAATACTAACAAGAAAGAAAATGAAAAAAAATACACAAAAGTCCAGCAATACGATCAAGAAAGAAAAATGAAAAAAAAAATACACAAAATGACTCCAGCAATACTAACAAGAAAGAAAAACGAAAAAAAAATACACAAAAAGTCCAGCAATACTAACAAGAAAGAAAATGAAAAAAAAATACACAAAAAGACTCCAGCAATACTAACAAGAAAGAAAATGAAAAAAAATACACAAAAAGACTCCAGCAATGCGAACAAGACAGAAAAATGAGTCACTAAGAGAGAAAAATGAAGAAAAAACAACAACAAAAATGAGAAACAAGAGGAGATAAAGCGACACAAAC